>NW_027529995.1:368279-419836 GCF_008692635.1 Crocuta crocuta
AAAACGAGTTACGTGGTACACATCAATTTCAAGGGTCATTGAGGGCTGTGCACAACCTCTGTATGAGACGATAGTAATAGCAGCGATCATCATTGGCAGCATTGCCCATGACCCTGCCTCAATGTTGAGCCCCATATTTCCGTGCCAGGCACTTGCATCATCTCATTCAATCTTGACAAGCCTCCCCCAAGTGAGGAATGAGGAGGAACCGAGGCTGGTGGGGTGCAAACCCATTCCGTCCCCGGTTTCCACCCACCCCGGAACAGTTCCCAGGTGGATTCAGGCCTGGGATTTTTGTGCCGCATCCACTCCCGAAACGGTCATCTGTAGCACAGATGGCTCTATCTAGGGACGAATCATGGTCCACCAGGCACTGGGGAAGAACGGCCTCCGGGAGGCTCTCAGCGGAACTTTCCTGTCGGCGGCGCGTGTTCCCGTCCGGGCGGCCGGGTGCGCGGTCCAGGAGGGGGACGCTTTCTGGGGCTGACCGCGNCCCGCCACCGCAGACGCCGCCGAGGCAGGAGCAGCGGGAAGCGCAGCCACTTGGCCTTGCCCGGCCCGGCGCGGCCCGGAGCCGCGGCGCGGGAGGTGAGTGCCGGTGCCTGCCCCTGGCTCCCGGCTGGGGCCGNTCCAGTGGCGTGCGCTCCTGACGCTGGGTGCGGACGCCCTGGAGGCTAACCATAGTGGGGAGGATGGGGAGGCCTTGCGTTTGGAATTGTAGGGGCCTCCGTGTGCCTGGTCCCTGAGGCGCATCGGGATGTGTCTCCCCCCGCCCCCGTTCTGCCCCACGTCTGTGAACTTGGCCGTCTGGGGTCTGAGAAGAGGCACTGAGAGTTTAGCTTCTCTGGGATAACCAGTGATTAGTTCTTGGAAAGACTGGAGCTCTGCTGGATATAGGGGAGTTGAGCAAAGAGCAGGATTCTCTGCCCAGATGCATCCTAGCGTTGAGGGGTTCTCAGGCAGGGAACTGAATGTCAGCAGAGTGCCACGGCGAGTAGTGTTGGCTACCTTGGCTTTAGGGTGAGGCCGGAGTTGTGAATTGGAGAGTGTAGAGAAGTGTTGGTAGGCTGCCGAGTTTGGTACGCTGCTTTATGTGGGCCATGGTGATGGCAGCCTGGGAGATGAACAAGGGAACTTTGCAGAGTGGGCTTTCTGATAGAGAATGACCTCTTATTGCGGGGGAGTGGGTGACTCAGATCTGTTAGAATTCCGTGCTTGTTGGTGGATGTGGCTGACTGTATTAGTGGCTGGGCACCAAGGTGGATGGGACTGGAAAGGGCTTTGGGGGGGATGAATGAATTTGTTTCTGGGTAGAAGACAGTGTGGAATCGTTCCTTCTCACTCCAAGTCAGAAAGATATCTGTCCTTGACAGTATTTTAAGTAAAGAATTTCTTTGTGGTATTTGGATCCAGAGCTTTCTTCTGTTCATTTTTTTTCCTCCTGTTTTTGAATTGTGACTCATACTTTCAGTTCAGCACTGTGACTATTGTTTGTAATGCCAGACAAACTTAGACACTGTAATATATGTAAATTCTAGGGGTTTTCAGTCCAATTCTTAGAAATCTAAATTAATTTCAGAACCTGTTTTCACTAATTTGTGTGTCATTGTTTAATGTGTGCAAGTCTAGAGAGGGATGTGAAAACCCTAACAGTTTATGTTGTTAAACATTCTTTGTATCCCTAATCCATGAAACTTCATTTTCTCCTGCTGCCATGAAGTCATTATGTTGAATCTGTTAAATCTTAGTGACTGCCCTTTGAGCTTTCACTAAAAGTGTTCTCTGTCTTCAGTGAGTTTGGTCTGCACACTGTGTCTCGTCTGTATTATTGAAGGCAGTGTGCAAATTGCAGCTCTGAGGCCTGCAGCTGTGCACCAGAGCTCTGTATAGCATTCAGTCAAAGTTGGTGTGTCTGTAGATGAGACCTCAAACCCTATATGACAAAAACAGTATCAGAGTCATTGCACTGCCCGAGTTTATTTAGAGTGTTAAGAGGTACTGTTGGGTTGGAGTCTATAAATTTTCAGTGAAATGTGAGGTAATTCTGACTATCTGTAGTTGTACTAATAGTTCTGGGTTCCCCCCCTTAATCTTTAAATATTTTATTTTTTACATTTATTTATTTTTGAGAGACAGAGATAGAGCACAAGTTGGGGAGGGGCAGAGAGCGAATGAGACACAGAATCTGAAGCAGGCTCCAGGCTCTTAGCTGTCAGCACAGAGCCTGATGCAGGGTTCCAACTCACAAACCATGAGATCATGACCTGAGCTGAAGTCAGACGCTTAACTGACTAAGCCACCCAGGCACCCCATCCCCTTAATCTTTAAAAAATCATGTATGTCCCTTGAATTCTGTCTCTTCTAAAATTTTCTATTTTAAATAATTAACTCTTTCATAAACCAGTATTTGTTGAATTATGCCAGGTACTGTGTTGGGCATCTTTATAATGGTGATACTTTTGACATTTGAATAGTAGTTCTTAGTTCAGAAGTGGCTATAGGTCTGTGAAGGAAGAAGCAGTTCATGTACATTAGGCTTTTAAGCGGTAAAGCCGTTAAATAAAGTTTTTATACAGTATTAATTTTGACTAGTGAAAATTGATGGTTTTCATATATTTGCATTAAAAAGGTGAGCTATAATGTGTTGACACATTAGTATGGGATTGTTTTTGCATTATTTAATTTAAATACACCTGTTAAGTATTTCTGTAGACAAACCACAGGTAACATTTTGTTTCTGTGTGTGTTTGGATGAACAGTGATTTATAAATACTGTATGTGCTTGGGTTCCCTAGGAAGCCGTCACACTTTCCTTTCCACTGTGGTTTGGGAGCATGAAGGCGTTGCTTACCCCCTTTGTCTGGTTCACTGTATGTAGGCTGGGAGTGTCTGCTGATCACTTGGAGTGCTGTCCCCTAGAACAGGAGGAATAAGATTGAGGTAAGGCTCAGTCTATTTGAAATTGCTTGCCTCTTGATTTTCACTGCATAAAATGTAATGTAAATTATATTTGAAAAAAATTTTTTTGCCTTGTTAATCTCCATTCTTTTTTTTTCTTTTTTTTTAATATTTTTATTTATTTCTAGGAGAGAGAGAGAGACAGCGTGAGCAGGGGAGGGTCAGAGAGAGAGAGGGAGATACAGACTCTGAAATAGGCTCCAGGCTCTGAGCTGGCAGTCAGCACAGAGCCCAACGTGGGGCTCGAACCCACGAACCGCGAGATCATGACCCAAGCGAAAGTCGGTCGCTTAACCGACTAAGCCACCCAGGCGCCCCTGTTAATCTCCATTCTTATCTAGTGGAATGAAATTCTGTCCTTTGCTCTCTTCTCTCTTTGTGTTTATATTTTGGCCAAAAATCAAGACACTCACATGATAACTTCTTTAAAATATCTTTCATTTTTTTGTCTAGAATATTCACTTGATTAAAGAAAATAAAAAGTGGTTTACATATGTTGTTTTGAAGGCAAAGTGATTGCTGAAAGAAGTATTTTTGAATACCTCTCAGTCAAATGATCGACTTCAGAAACTCTTGAAAAGAAGGCTTAGAGTTTTTGCTTTAAAAAATTTTTTAAAAATATTTATTTTTTGAGAGACAGAGACAGAGCATTAGCAGGAGAGGGGCAGAGAGAGAGGGAGTCACAAAATCCAAAGCAGGCTCCAGGCTTGGAGCTGTCAGCACAGAGCCCAAAGTGGGGCTCAAACCCACAAACTGTGAAATCATGACCTGAGCTGAAGTCAGATACTTAACCAACTGAGCCACCCAGGTGCCCTGTGTTTTTGCTTTCTTTAGGAAAATTCTAAGGTGCCTAGTACAATAGGAAGGGCATGGTCTGTGGAGTCGTCCCACCTCTACATCTTTCTTGCTTTTGGACCTGGGTAAGCTGTTAACCTTTCTAAGCTTTTTTTTTTTTTTTTTTTTAACTTTTTTCTTCTATAAAATGAGGCTAGTATAACCTTTTCTGCAGATTGTATTGGGTACTGAAGATGAAGGCCTAGTACTTTGTGGGTGGTCAGTGCTTGCTGTTAGTAGTGTGTTGCTCTTAGTAGCTGTTAGTATAGTTAGAAGTAGTAATGGGGGCGCTGTTTTCAGTAGTAGGAGCATAGCCAGATACTGTGCATGGATGAAGGGCTCAATTTCTTTGTCTTGTGAGGAAGGCAGCCGGGTGTCTGTACCTGTTTGAACTCTGGACAGGTAAGAGAATTGCCGAGTTAGTCTTTATCTAGTACTGGTGGGCAGGAGTCCACACTTTAAAGTCCAAGGTCATTCCTGGCACTGGTAGGTTTTTTTCCTGGCAGTTTCTATGGAGAAGCCAGGAGGTAACTGTTTGGCATGTCCTTGTTTTGAGAACTGTAAGCATTCCCATTTACAGTGCTAGAGCATGACTGGCAACATCATGTTCTGTGTAGCCCATGGTCAGGATGTTTCTCTAGCTTCCGTCTTATCAGAGACCTAGGTTTGGTCTTTTTGCTTGGAAGGCTCCAGATGCTAGAGAGATTTGTCATCTTTCTCTAATTTGGGCTATTTTGATAGAATATAGCACTCTGTTCAGAAATGTTTTTGATGAACAGAAGGTTCACAGCCTTTGTTACAGAATTGTTCAGTTTTATTTTTTCCCTATGAGAGGGAAAAAAAAGTCAAGAGAAAAGTAAGAATAAGTATGAGCCAGATAGAAGTAATTAGAAATAACTGGCTCTACCCCTCTTCCAGTTTTTCTTAGTCAAATACCCCCTCCATTTTGGCTGATCTTTAGCTAAAAGTAAATAATATTCCTTTAGTCTTAAAATACTGTGAACATCTAGATCCTAGTATGTCTCTGTTTCAACATCTTAACAAGGACCTTTGTGATCCAGCCTCTCTTATGTCTGCCTTTCTAGTCCCTCTTCCACAATTTCTCTGGCACTTGAGGCTGTAGTTACAGTGAACTCCTTGAGGGTCCCAGCATGCTGAAGCTATTTCTTCATTCTAGTGAATTTCTGACTCTTAGTCTTGCATTTATCAGGAATTAAGGCATTACCATCTCTTAAAAGGTTCTTTGATTCCTTCTGGATTAAGCTGAATGCCTGTCCTTTGTATGGCCATTGCAGTTCTGCCCAAGCTTCTTTCATAATTATACCATACTCTTAACTTTTGGTATATTTGTGTGTTTTCCATGCTTGGTTGTAATCTGCTTGAGAGCAGGACTTTGTCTTATTTATCCTTATATCCTAGTATCTAGCCATCTCTGGCACAGAGTAACTACTCAGTAAATGTTTGTGGACCGAACAAATGAATGACCTCTGCATATGAAATGACAGGAAATCGTTCCTTACAGAGCCTGTGGTGTGATGAGGGTTCTGATTTTAAGGCTGTGTCTGATCCTGGCTGAAACAGTGCTTCTGCCTTTGTACTTCCAGGTTGTTAAAAGCAAGACTTTATTTTGCTTGAAAATGTTTTGCTTAATCCATACGTTCATAGTTTTCAGGCTGGGGGCCTATTACTTGCTTTCTGTGGGTCTTGCAAAAGTTTCCTTTGGAAAAAATGGAAGTTTTTCATCGGTATTATCTAGGTCTTCCTTTGGCCATTTACAGCTCTGAGCACTTTGTCCTCATGCATGAAGAAGAGTGACTAGTGAGTTTGGGTCACAGGGTCTCCAGACAGCTAGTGGTCAGCCTGGGAGTGGATAATGGATTTAACACCAGGATGATGTGACTTTTACCGGCTGATGGACCTTTTGGAATTGAGCTCAATGTCACCATTTTCAGGATACAAGATTATTTGCTCAAACTTTATTCAGGAATTTGAACTCAGTGACGGAAATTGTCTGTACTGGTTCTTTGCTTAGCCTAATACTCTACTAACACTGGAACTGATGAATTAATTCTTTGTTAGGAGGCTATGTGTTCTGAGTTACTAACCTAGAAATTATGGAATTATGTCAATTTCATAAGTCATCCTCTTATTTCTTCTTTGTGGTAAGATAACTTGAGGGTGTACTCTCTAAATTGATTACATTCTCATCGTTGATCAGACCACATAAGAATCCCGCTGAAGGCCAAGTGTGAGGAACCTTATTAAAGCCTACGTAATGTAGTCTTCTTTCATGCAGGTGACAAACATAACAGACTGCAGAAAAGGAAACATGAAAAGTAGTTAGACTAAAGGTAAAAATTGATAAGAGATAAGAAAAACTGAAACAAAGTGTAAGGCACGTTAAATATGGCAAGCAACTGTTGAAGATATTCTGTGAGCAGTGCTGATATTTTGAGAAGGAAATTGTTATAATGTAGGTTAGAAGCAATAAAAACAAGAACCATTTCAGCCTGCATAGGCACATTGGCTTTACTAGCGCCCACTTATGATCTTATAACAGCATCAGTGAAAGTTATACATAGGCAGAAATGAAAATGTTTGCTTTATGATAAGTATACCTTGCACATGTATGGTATTACAGCATATAACGTTCATATACATTTCCTTTACTTTACCTTACTTTACCCTCCCAACAACCCTGTGGAGCAGGTAGCCCCATTTTACAGACGAGGAAGCAAATACAAAGAGGTGAAGTAGCTTGCTTTCAAGTGCACAAAGCCAATAAGAAGAAAAGCTGGGACTTGATGCCAGGTTTTCTTATCCTAGGTTTTGGACCCCTTTACGTCCTCATAGGATATTATTAGGGCTTCAGTTGGGGGGGACAGTTACCCCTTATTCCAGGCTTACGCCAGAAGAGGGTACACACAAAGAAGGTAGTGCCACACAGGGAGTAGAGCATCTGCTCTGTTAACAGCTGCCTGGAAGAGGCTGGATGGGGGAGGAACCTAGAGGGAATGGAGCCCCACCTCCCTCACAGATCACTTATTGGTCAAGAGAAAAACCCAGAACGAGCTGGAAATGTTTTTTGCAATATTTGACACCAGTTGTGGTCTTCCTCCTAATATAATGATGTATAGAAATTGGAAAAAAAAAAAAAGTTTGGGAAAAAATTCTTTATGTGTGATTCTGACTTGAACTCAGGCTCTTTGCCCTCATTGTGCCTTCTAGTTCCACTGTGTTCCCACACCATCTCTCTACCTTTCTCTTCCCCACTGTTTACCCACCTTCCACCTTAGCTTGGAAGCTGGTTTACCATGGCCTACGGTTTCACTGCTGCCTTCCCTCGGTCTGAGAACCCTTTGCCTGCCTGACTTTGTATTCTGTCTGTTCTGCCAGTGGTCATCCCTAAACCTTCTCCTCTGGCTTCTTTGGTTGCTCAGTGTTTCTAGGGAGTCAGGAAAATGGGATGTCTTGGCTGACCGCAGTTCCCACTGCCTCACTTGAGTTGAGCTCTGTCTGACCTTCATGGTGGTGCTGTGCTGCCTTCTTAGGGTCCCATTATCCACAGCAACAGCTTGCATATTTCCCAAAGCTCATTTTTTCTTTTTTTTTCTTTTAAATTTTTTGTTTGTTTTTGATTTTTATTCTTAATGTTTATGATTTTTGAGAGAAAGAGGGAGCTCACACATAAGTGGGCAAAGGGCAGAGAGAGAGGGAGACAGAGGATCTGAAATGGGTTCTGTGCTGACAGCAGAGAGCTTGATGTGGGGCTCTAACTCATGAACATAGATCATGACCTGAACTGAAGTCAAAGGCTCAACTGACTGAGACACCCAGGTGCCCCTCTTTTTTTAAATTTATAATTAAAAAAATTTTTTTTAAGTAATCTCTACCCAATTTGGGGCTTGAACCTACAACCCCAGGATCAAGAGTTGTAGCTCCACTGACTGAGCCAAACAGGCACCGCCCCAAGGCTCATTTTCCCCTAGAAATGAAGTTTGGGAAAACTTCAGGCCCTAGACCTGCCCCCATCTCCCTCATTCTTTTGTTTTTTTAAGTTTCTTTACTTGTTTTGAGAGAGAGAAAGAGAGAGAACATGGTGGTGGGGACAGAGAGCAAGGGAGAGAGAGAATTCCAAACTGGGGAGGGGGGGAATCCCAGGAATTGTGAGATCATGAGCTGAGCTGAAACCAAGAGTCAGATGCTTAACCAGTTGAGACAACCAGGATCCCCTNCAGAATCTCAAACAGGCTCCAGCCTCTGGCTGTCAGCACAGAGCCCGACTCGAGGCTCAAACCCACGAACCATGAGATCAGAAGTCTCAGAACCTGAGATCAGAACCTGAGCCGAAGTCAGACGCTTAACTGACTAAGCCACCCAGGTGCCCCCGCCTCCCTCACTCTTGACCATGACCTCACTTTAAGGCTTGTGCTCCCTATCCCCGCCCCCCTTTTTTTTGTATCATTACACTTTTCATTTCTCAGAGTCTCTTGCTNCGGGGCTCGAACCCACGAACCGCGAGATCATGACCTAAGCGAAATTCGGACGCTTAACCGACTAAGCCACACAGGTGCCCCAAATGCAGGCATTTTTTAAGGGAAGGAAACCATAAACCCATTTCTCAGTGTTAATCACCATTAAGAATTCAGTCTATATTTATTCACATTTTTTTTCTACTGTGTATGCTAATGTGTGTGTGTGTGAGAGAGAGAGGGAGAGGTAAAGTAATTCTTTTTACAGAAATGGGATCACAATATATCTACTCTTCAACTATTTTTCAATATGCATATATAACTAATATATAACATTTAACTAAAGCTATAATAGTTTATAATATAGTTTACGTGTAGGTTATAGTATATGATTATAGTTATATATTTTCCATATATAGCTATATATATAAGAAGTATAGTTAACTATATATATAGTTATGTATTTATAAAATATTTCCTTACCATCTGTTTTAGCTGTGTCTCTTAATGCTTTGTGGTATGGCTTAATGGTTTTATCTTGAGCATTTTCTCATGTTCATTACATGTTTCTATTATATGTTAAAAAAATTTTTTTAATGTTTCATTTATTTTTGAGAGAGACAGAGTATGAGCTGGGGAGGGACAGAGAGAGAGGGAGACACAGAATCTGAAGCTGGCTCCAGGGTCTGAGCTGTCAGCACAGAGCCTGACATGGGGCTCAAACTCATGAAGCACGAGATCATGACCTCAGCCAAAGTTGGATGCTCAATTGACTGAGCCACTCCAGGTGCCCCATTATATATTTTAATGGTTACATAGTATTGTATTGCATATTTGTATTAACTTTTCTAGTCCCCTGGTGATAGACAATTTGTTTCTGTCTTTGCAGCTATAAGCATTTTTGTATATATATCTTTGCAGTACCTCTTTGTATACCTCATATACATCTTTCTATACATTGTATACATCCTAGGACAAACTCCTACAAGTGGAATTTCTTTGTCAAAGGATATGTATGTTTAAAATTTTTCTAGCAATAGGGTCACCTGGGTGGCTCAGTCGGTTAAGCATCTGACTTTGCCTCTGGTCATGATCTCATGGGTTGTGAGGTTGAGCCCCATGTTGGGCTCTGCACTGACAGCTCAGAGCCTGGAGCCTGCTAAGGATTCTGTGACTCCCTCTCTCTCTCTGCAGCCCCCCTGCCCCCCGCAAGTCACACTCTGTCTCTCTCTCTCTCTGAAAAATAAATAAATATAAAAATAAATAAATAGTTATTCTAGACATTACCACATAAATTTAAAAAGATTGTATTTATATTTATATTTCTTTTCTAGCACTGAACATTATCAGTATATTTAATCTTTGCCAATTCGAAGCCTATGTAACTAATTTTTTTGGAGCCTAGATAACATTTTCTTGTTGAGGAGAATGAGCATCTTTTCATGTGTTTCTTTCATATATTAATTGATTAATTAATCAATTAATTAGTTGATTAATCAGTGTCTCCTAGCACCTTCCTGTCCTTCTCTCCCTTTTTAGTTTTTACCTACATGCAAGGTAGAACCATAGTAACTTTACTTAGCTCTGGCCCTCTCATGCCACCATAGCCTTCTCCTTCCTATCCTTGTTTCTTATCTAAAATGGAGTTTTACTGCCATTTGCTTACCACCTGTTTTATCTATGTCTCTTAATGCTTTGTGGTCTGGCTTCTGGTCTTACATTTCTCCTGAACACTATCTCTGAGGTGAATTCCTTGTTGCCGGGACAACAATTTTTTCTTGATGTTTGTTCTCCCTTGTTTTGACCAGCTCCCCACTCCATACCATCTTTGCAGGGAGCGATGCCACGCATGAATGGACTTTTTATTATGGAAAATTTCAAACATCTACGGCAACAGGGAGTATAGTATATGAACCCCATGTACCCATCACCCACTTTCAACAATTATCAACATTCCCCAGTTTTTTCTTTCAGTTGTCCTCCTCCTTTCTTGCAATTGTCGTCGTCCTTTCAATTATCCTATTGTTGGTAGGTTTAACATTTTTTTAAATGTTTATTTTATTTAAAAATCATTTTAATATTTGTTTTATTTTGAGAGAGACAGAGTGCAAGTGGGGAAGGGGCAGAGAGAGAGGGAGATACAGAATCTGAAACAGGCTCCAGGCTCTGAGCTAGCTGTCAGCACAGAGCTCGACGCGGGGCTCGAACCCATAGTGAGATCATGACCTGAGCTGAAGTCTGGCGCTTAACTGACTGAGCCATCCAGACACCCCTTATTTTATTTTTTAATGGTTATTTATTTTTGAAAGGGAGACAGAGTGTGAGTGGGGGAGGGCAGAGAGAGAGGGAGACTCAGAATCTGAAGCAGCCTCCAAGCTCTGAGCTGTCAGCAGAGCCCGATGTGGGGCTCAAACTCATGAACAGTGAGATCATGACTTGAACCAAAGTCGGATGCCCAAACAACTGAGCTACCCAGGTGCCCCTGCTGTTGGTATGTTTTAAAGCTAAATCTCAGACATTATCATTGAGTGGATTGCTCTTACTAATAAGAACATTCTATTTTTTTAAACATCATTACCTTGTCATTTTCTTTTTTTTCCTTTTTTTTAATGTTTTATTTCTGAGAGAGAGAGACAGCATAAGCAGGGAAGGGTCAGAGAGAGAGGGAGATACAGAATCTGAAGCAGGCTCCAGGCTCTGAGCTAGCTGTCAGCACAGAGCCTGATGTGGGGCTCGAACCCATGGACTGACTGTGAGATCATGACCTGAGCCGAAGTCGGACACTTAACCGACTGAGCCACCCAGGCGCCCCTACCTTGTCATTTTCTACCCTACTAAAAATTAACACTATTTCCCAAATAGTGAGAACTTGATTTTTTTTTTTGAGAACTTGATTTTTAATCCTGGCTCTGATGCCTGCTGTTTAACTTGGGCAATTTATAAGCTTATTTTCTCCTCTTGAATGATAGTGAGGATAATCATGATAATTCTGTCTCATAGGATTGTTGTGAGATTATCTCATATACTCCCACATAAAGTGCTTAGCACAGTGCTTTACCTACATGGGGTGCAAACATTTTTGTCTCACTCTGTCTTTTTTCATCCATCCATTCATTCAGCAGATATTTTTTGAACATGTGTGTTTTAGCTGAAGAGGAGACATTGACCTTGGCTTCTAGGATTCTGCACTGTCTTAATTTTCTGCCTACCTCTCAGATATGCCTTTGTAAAAGTCCTTCCTTTTGTCCCTGGATATGGGTGTAACCCAGGTTTGTTGTTTTTTTCTTCTATTCCCTCTGTATCCTGGCCTTCAGAGACATAGCTCTTCCATTCCCACCATGTCAGGCTCTCCAAGTGACTCAATTCTATAACCCTTGTTTCTTTATGAAGCAATAAACCCACATTTCATTCTGGCTTTTGGACATTTCTCTCTGGCCAGGGGAATTACTGTAAAGTGCACTAAATTGAGTGTGCAGACCAGAACTGCAGCTACATCTTGGCCACTAACTTTATGGCTTGGGTGATTTAGTCACCTCTCTTGGTCTTGGTGTCCTTGGTCAGAAGGACAGAAGGACTGAATTAGAGTCTGAAGTCCTATCCAGCTTTAAAAGCCTATCAGCTGTGAGGAGCTGGTTTTAGAAATGTCCTACTCAGCATACATAGAGCCATGGCCACCATTCTCCTCCCCAGACAAGTTTCTGGCTTCCCCACCTGACCTTTCCTGGGAAATCCAGGCTTTACCCTATGGATCTTCCCTCTCATTGTCCTCAGCATAGGGCTAGTTACCTCATGGCCAGATCTTCAATTGATCTTGATTCCTCGCTTTTCCTGGAATATACCTTTGCATCTGTATTCACATTGTTTTCTTTGGTTATGTTCATGTTGTTTCCCCTGAGTTCTGGCCATTGAAATTATGACCATCTTGGTAGGCTTAGTTCAGGTGACAGCTTTATCCATGTTGGAAGTGAGTCTTAACCTCCTCTGACTCTCATGACTAGCAGTATATCGGTGACATTTCACAATATGCCTGGTACTTCAGATATTTACATAAGTTATTTTTTTTTTTAGCCTTCTGGTTTGTAATCCCCTTTAGTATAGTTACCACATTTACATTGTGTATAATTTTTCATCATACGGTATTTAGCAGAATTCATTGTGCTAATAGTTTTGCAATAAATGCTGATTGAATAAGTGACTGAACTAAAGTGGACTTTGTTTCAAGGTAAGAACATTTATAGAAGTTTCTAAAATTTTTTAATTGTTTTAAACTGTTTATTTTTTGAGAGAGAGACAGAGAGAGACAGACAGAGAGACAGAGTGTGAGTAGGGGAGAGGCAGAGAGAGAGGGAGACAATATAAAACAGGCTCCAGGCTCTGAGCTGTTAGCATAGAGCCTGATGTGGAGCTTGAACTCACGAGCTGTGATATCATGACCTGAGCTGAAGTCAGACACTTAACTGACTGAGCCACCCAGGCACCCTTACAGAAATATTTTTATTTAAAAATTTTTTTAAATGTTTTATTTATTTCTAGGAGAAAGAGAGAGACAGCGTGAGCAGGGGAGGGTCAGAGAGAGAGGGAGTCACAGACTCTGAAACAGGCTCCAGGCTCTGGGTTGGCAGTCAGCACAGAGCCCGACGTGGGGCTCGAACCCACGAACCACGAGATCATGACCTAAGCAAAAGTCAGACGCTTAACTGACTAAGCCACCCAGGTGCCCCGCCTACAGCAATATTTTTAAACTCCGGTGTTCAAAAGATGTGATAATTATTACATAGTTAAGAATGAAGAAGACTTAGCTTATAAAATGGAATTAATGGTACTAATTTAGATACTATTTCCTTGATTTCCAAATTCAAAGAATCCTCTGCTTTCCTGTCTTGTCTCAGAGTTGGGGAAATTTTTTGACTCTTGGATAATATAACTTAGTTTTTCCTAAGCATTGCTGTTAACACTTTGTCATCATGGAGTAACTAAAGGTGATCAATGTTTATTGAAAGCTAACTTACTATGTGCTAGGCAATGTGCTATTTTTTCACTTAATTTAAAAAATAATCATGGGGTGCCTGGGTGACTCAGTTGGTTAAGCATCTTACTTTGGCTCAGGTCCTGATCTCACAGTCCATGGGTTCAAGCCCTGCATTGGATTCTATGATGACAGCTCAGAGCCTGGAGCCTGTTTCAGATTCTGTGTCTCCCTCTCTCTCTGCCCCTTGCCTGCTCATGCTCTGTCTCTCTCTGTGTCAAAAAAATAAATAGACTATAAAAAATTTTTAAAAAATCTTATATGAGATAGGCATTATTATTATTCTCATTTTATAAATGAAGAAACCTATGTTTAGAGAAAGTAGGTAACTTCTTTAATGTCATTTGTTTATTTTTAAATGTGTGTGTGTGTGTGTGTGTGTGTGTGTGAGAGAGAGAGAGAGAGAGAGAGAGAGAGAGAAAGCACTTGCAGCGGAGGAGCAGAGAGAGAGGGAGAGAGAATCCCAAGCAGGCTCCGTGCTCTTAGCACAAAGCCCGAGGTGGTGCTCAATCCCAGGAACTGTGAGATAGTGACCTGAGCCGAAATCAAGAGTCAGAAGCTCAACCGACTGAGCCNGACAGAGAGTGTGTGCATACTTATGGGGGAGGGGCAGAGAGAGAGGGGAGAGACAGAACCTCAGTAGGCTTTGCACTGTCAGCAAGGAGCCCGATGTGGGGCTTGAACTCACAAACTGTGAGAACATGACCTGAGCTGAAACAAAGAGTCAGAGAGTTAACTGNCTAGCTTGGAGCCCAATGTGAGGCTTGAACTCACGACCCTGAGATCAATACCTGAGCTGAGATATCAAGAGTTACACCCTTTACTGACTGAGCCATTTATGTGCCCCTAGGACCATATTCTTAATTGGTTTACTGCTTTCCTGTCTGAAACACATTTACTGACAGTTGGTTCTTCGATGTTTATTTTCATTCATCCCTTATCCAATAACTTGCATGAATTTCTTCATTTTTCCCTTCCCAAACCAGCTATCCTATTGTTCTTCCTAATCTTGGTGAAGGTATGGCTTTGTTTTTGGAGTCATCCAGACTTCAAGCTTCAAAGTCCTATTTAACTCCTCCTCCCTTTCCTTCCCTTGCAGAAAATTGTTGTTTTCCTTGATAGTGTCTTACCCCTGCTCCATTCTTTCTGGTTTCTTTGCCTTCCTCTTAACCTAAGCCCTCCAGGTCTAGTCCTGGATTGTGACAGTTGATTTTCCTTCCTCCGTTCTTTCATCTTTGCAGTTCTGAAAGGATTGCCTTTCACCCTTCTCTCTCCAGTTAAAAATCCTTGTGTGGTCCCTCTAGCTGAGGTTTCTAAAAGCCAGTTTTCAAATATTGTCACAATCCTGTGTGGGACTTCTCTAAAGCATGTTAAGTCTTCAGAATAAAACTATGAGACTGATGCTATTATTTGCAGTTTAGAGATGAGAAAAATGGAGGCTTAATGGGACTGAGTCACTTACACAAGATCACTATTGGTGGGAACTGGGGAACTATGTATTTTCAATAAGCTCTTCAGATTTTGATGGCCTACAAACAACAAGTTTGGGAAACACCAGGCAGCCTTTAACTCCTTTGAGAATCCCTTCCCTAAATGTCTTTGTGGTTCCAGTGACCCCTCCATGTCTGAAATTTTTGTAGCATTTGACTCTTGATTGTGCCCATCTTGCTGATGTCTTTCCTGATAGCATACTTCCCTGGCTGGTTCTTTCTTTGCCTCTCTGACTTTCTGTGCAGGCTGCTATTCTCTACTCCCTGATGGTTTGGCCCATCCTTGGCTACCCTTCCCCCTCTACATATAACTCCCTAAGTCTCTTTCATAGGGGCTTTCAGCTACCTGAGTATGGTCGGAACGCCCAAATCTGTTTTTCTGACCCCAATTCACTTTCCAGCTGTTTCTGGGATTTCACCATTAACAATACTTTATTTGTATGCAGAGAGAGACAGGGAGGGGGGGGGGGGAATCCTAAGCAGGCTCTGTGATGTCAGCGTGGAGTCTGACTTGGGGCTCAGTTTTAGGAACTGTGAGATCATGACCTGAGCCAAAGAAATCAAGAGTCAGATCTTTATCCAACTGAGCCACCCAGGCGCCCCTATTAAAAACACTATTATGTGCATCATTGTTCAAGCTGGAAACTTGGGCTATAGATAAAAGTTTGGAGTCTGGAGGCACCCGGGTGGTTCAGTTGGTTGAGCATCCATCTTCAACTCAGGTCATGATCTCATGGTTTGTGGGTTCAAGCTCCACGTCGGGCTCTGCGCTGGTGGTGCAAAGCCTGCTTGGGATTCTCTCTCCCTCTCTCTCTCTCTCTGCCCCTCCTCAACTTGTGTTCCTTCTCAAAATAAATAAGTAAGCTTAAAAAAAAACTTGGAGTCTGGAATTGAAATTGAATTCTCCTACTCTCTAGCTGGATAAAATTGGGACAGGCCACTTAACCTCTCTAAACCTTAGATTTCTTCTTTGTGGAATGGGGTTAACCTTTCCTCATGGTATTGTAGTAAAGATGTAATGAGAGAATGTCGATAAAACATTTAACAATTTGGCTGATATTTATGGTGTCCTTCCTATGTACCAAAGACTGTGTGGGGTACTGGGGGAGATAGTGGTGAGTAAGGCTGCCTTCATGGAGCTCCAGTTGGCTACGGAAGCCTTACTGGTTTTTTTCTCCTTAGTCTCTAATGTTTCCTCCTCTTTCTCATTGCCACTACTGTGGTTCAGGGTGTCCCCACCTTTTGCCAAGTATTACAGCAGCTTCCTGCCTAATCTCCTTGCCCCCACACAGCCACCAGTGTTCTTTTTAAATTGGGAATTCAGATGATGGCACTTAATCTTTCAGTGGCTCTCATTAGGGGCATATAGACTAGGGGAGCATTGCATGGAGATGGATGTTGAGTCCATAGTATACTAGTTATGTCTGCCAGAGATAGAGAAAGGAAAGTGTTGCCAAGTGCCACATATTTGCCAATCCTTGTATAGGACAAAGTTCAGGCTTCTTAGTAAGGTTTTCAGGATACTGCTAGATCAGGATCTGGCCTGTCTGCTTCTCATCTCTTGCAGTTTCCCCATTTATTCCCCCAACTATAGTCCCATGGAACTGGACTTCTGCATATGTCATTCCCTCTCCCTGAATGACTTCATCCTCCTCTTAAAGCTCTGACCTTTAATATTCAGATCCTTTGCCTGCTCTGGAAAGCCTTCACAAGCTTTTCCAGGCAAAATTATCTCCTCTGTCCTATAGAACCTTAGTTGCTCCTTCCCTCCCTTTCTTCCTTCTTCTGAAACATAATTCATATATCATAAATTTTACCATTTTTAAGTGTTCAATTTAGTGTCTTTTAGTACATTCACAAGGTTATACAACCATTACCACTATCTAATTCCAGAGCATTTCATTACTACAAAAAGAAACCCATGTTTATTAAGCCATCACTCCCTATTCTCCCTTCCCCCTATTGCCTGGTAACCATCGCTAATCCACTTTCTGTTTCTATGGATTTGCCTATTCTGGGCATTTCAGATAAATGAAATCAGGCAGTATGTGGCCTTCTGTGACTGGCTTCTCTCACTTAGCATGTTTTCAAGATTCACCCATGTTCTAGCATGTGTCAATACTTCATTCCCTTTTTAGTTTATTTTGAGAGAGAGAGTGAAAGAGAGCAAGCGAGCGAGCTGGGAGGGGCAGAGAGAAAGGGAGAGAGAGAATCCCAAGGAGGTTCTGTGCTATCACTGTGGAGCCCAATATGAGTCTTGAACCCATGAACCATGAGATCATGACCTGAGCCAAAACCAAGAGTTGGATCCTTAACCAGTTGAGCCAGCCGGGTAGCCCTGGATGTACTACATTTTGTTAATCCGTTTATCAGTTGAACCTTAGTCATGTGTTGTACTTGCCAGATTGCTCACAATGTGTGCTTACACATCTGTGTCAGTTGATGGGATGATCCTGAAACGTTCTGGTCATCACTTTATGACCAAGATTTTCTCTGTATTTCAGTGTCTACCAGTACTGGTCAACAGGAGATGTTTAATTGGTATGTAGTGATGAATGGTTTTATCAGAAAACCTGATACTTTCTGCCTTTTCAGCTCTCCTCAGATCGAAGCCATGATTCCTATGTGGAATGTCCTCTCCTTCCCTCCTCACTTGTCCAATTCTTTTTTTTTAAAGATTTTATTTTTACGTAATCTCTGTAACCAACATGGGGCTTGAACCTGTGACCCCAGGATCAAGAATTGCATGCTCCACTGATTGAGCCAGCCAGGTGCCCCCTCACTTGTCTAATTCTGCTTTGCTTCAGGGTTGTTTCAAGATCTGCCTCTTCCAGAAAGCCTTCCAACATAATGTTTAAACCTCAGATGCCATTGCTTTCTTCTGTGAACTCTGGTGCATTTGGGGTCTCTACCATTTATTAGGTACTTAATAAATATAATCCTAATTCTGTCCTTAACTAGATTGACAGTAGGCCCACCAACACTGATTCCTTTTTTTGCATTCTCAGTAAAAAGGTACTGTAATTACATCTAACATCTTACCTTACTCAAATTGAACTATTCTTTGCAAAAGTAGAAAAAGAAAGAAATAATGACTAAATAGTGAAGTAATTTCTACTCAGTGAGTGAGTACCCACAGGCAGTGTATGCAGGCAATGTTGTTAATATGGTTGACAAAAATCAATTATTTTATTTTATTTATTTTTTTAAAATGTTTTATTTATTTCTAGGAGAGAGAGAGAGAGACAGCGTGAGCAAGGGAGGGTCAGAGTGAGAGGGAGTCACAGACTGAAACAGGCTCCAGGCTCTGAGCTGGCAGTCAGCACAGAGCCCGACGCGGGGCTCGAACCCACGAACCGCGAGATCTTGACCTAAGCGAAAGTCGGACGCTTAACCGACTAAGCCACCCAGGCGCCCCAAAAATCAATAATTTTAAAGAATTCTTGACCATTTGCAGAAGGTGTTTAAGTGATGTAGTGATGAGTTGGCAAGTATTCTACCAGAAGAAGATGATGATGATGATGATGATGATGATGATGATGATGATGATGATGATTTGGGGGCCATAGAGACTTGTTGACTTAAAAAGATTTGTTGGAAATGATAAGGAGGATAAATAAGGAAAGCCTGCAAGCTGGAATCTTCATACAGTTGCTGGACTGGTCCAAGCAGCAGAACACATGAAGGTTTAATTTCTGAACATTGTAACCCTTTGGAATTATTTTCAGTGTATATATCTATAGGAATACATATATGAAACTGTTTATACTGTATTTATGTGGGCAATTGAAAAGGTTTTTCAAGGATGACTTTATTGATGGTCTTTTTCAGATGCTGCTTTAGGTCTTCATGTGAGCCCTAGTGAAAGTGGGGCCCCTGTAGTAGGTACCCAGTTACCTGGGCTGTTGGCAGTTTGAGCACATGGTTTCTGGATGTGGATATGAATAGAGGCAGTCACAGCCTAGAAAATACGGTGCTACTAAGAATGGGGATGAGGCCAAGGAGGATTTGTTCACTATAGTTTGACTTTAATGAGAGGGAATACATATATAAAAATAAATGCTGTTTTTTATAATCATAAAGTAAAACAAAAGAAAAAAAAGAAAAATTATATTNTGATGATGATGATGATGATGATGATGATGATGATGATGATGATGATTTGGGGGCCATAGAGACTTGTTGACTTAAAAAGATTTGTTGGAAATGATAAGGAGGATAAATAAGGAAAGCCTGCAAGCTGGAATCTTCATACAGTTGCTGGACTGGTCCAAGCAGCAGAACACATGAAGGTTTAATTTCTGAACATTGTAACCCTTTGGAATTATTTTCAGTGTATATATCTATAGGAATACATATATGAAACTGTTTATACTGTATTTATGTGGGCAATTGAAAAGGTTTTTCAAGGATGACTTTATTGATGGTCTTTTTCAGATGCTGCTTTAGGTCTTCATGTGAGCCCTAGTGAAAGTGGGGCCCCTGTAGTAGGTACCCAGTTACCTGGGCTGTTGGCAGTTTGAGCACATGGTTTCTGGATGTGGATATGAATAGAGGCAGTCACAGCCTAGAAAATACGGTGCTACTAAGAATGGGGATGAGGCCAAGGAGGATTTGTTCACTATAGTTTGACTTTAATGAGAGGGAATACATATATAAAAATAAATGCTGTTTTTTATAATCATAAAGTAAAACAAAAGAAAAAAAAGAAAAATTATATTTTTTAAAAAAGTTTATTTCTTTATTTTGAGTGTGCATGTGCACGTGCATACATGAACCGAGGAGGGGCAGAGAGTGAGCAAGAGCAGAGCCCCAACTCCGAGCTCAATCCCATGAACCCCAAGACTACCTCTGGAGCCAAAATTAAGAGTCAGACGCTTAACCAATTGAGCCACCCAGGTGCCCCTAACTTTTTGGTAAAACTACCACCCAGAGATAAAAACAGTTAACCTTTTGGTGCATTTCCTTTTTTTTTTTGAATGGTTATTTTTGAGAGAGAGAATGCATGTGAGTGAGGGAGGAGTGGAGAGAGCGGGGACAGAGTATCTGAAGTGGGCACTGTGCTGACAGCAGAGAGCCCGATGTAGGGCTCAAATTCACAAACCACGAGATCATGACCTGAGCCAAAGGTGGGTGCTTGACTGACTGTGCCACCCAGTCCTGGTGCATTTCCTTCATTTCTTCTTGTCTTCTTTTTTTCCTTTTCTGTGCATATGTAAATACTTGGATGAGTGTTATTTTATTTTGTAAAGTGGGATTTAGATATTAATAAGCTTTTATGTGCTTTTTATTATAACATTATATTGTAAAAATGGTCTTAAAACTCTTCCCCTGAAATTTGCTCTACTATGTATAATCTCAGAGAGACTCTTCATCTAACAGATTAGAAGTCTTTTTGGCAGAGCCTCTGTTTCATAAATTGGTAGATTTGTGTGTTCAGAACCTCACCATGATAGTCTTGCAAGCTCTGCTTAAGGCAAATTGGAATTCGCCAATTGACTCAACCAGTGCTCTCAGCCCAAATTCTCCATCAGAAAGACCTGTTATCTGGTAACATCTGTCCGATGGCCCATGCTAGACTTGCTTTTCATCTATTGTCTCTATAGTGGATATTTCAGGTTAAATGTTTTTAAGAACATTTTAGATGGTTAGAGAAAGGCTTGATTTTTTTCCTTTTTTTAAAATTAAAATTAAAATTAAAACCATGTGCTATAGCAGCATCTTAAAGAACAACTCAATGTCAAGGGCATTTTGGCCAGTTTTTCTCTCTTGAAGATTCGCTTCTCATACTATTATTCCATAAGTGAAAGTAGCAAAGGATGATGTGTTGTGAAGTATAAAATCAGTGTATTCTGAGAAATCAGATCTGTGAAGCAGAAACAGCATCAATAAAATAACTATTGAAGTAGAAACACTCTTTCATATTTACTGTGTTTATATTTTGTTTCCTCTGATATTCTTCCTTCCCCAGGTTATGTCTCTTAATCTATCCAGCCTGCCATAAGGAGTCTTGAATCTTTTTGGTTTTTCTTAAAATTCTTTAATGTCTATTTATTTTCGAGAGCGAGACGGATAGAGTGCAAGCAGGGGAGGGGCAGAGAGAGAGGGAGACACAGAATCCGAAGCAGGCTCCAGGCTCTGAGCTGTCAGCACAGAGCCTGATTCAAGGCTTGAACCCATGAACCACGAGATCATGACCTGATCCAAAGTCGGATGCTTAACTGACTGAGCCACCCAGGCACCCCAGGAGTCTTGAATCTTAATGTGGGTAGAACATTTGGTTTTTACCATTTATATAAATCTCATTTATGGCTTAAAGGGAGACTATCTGTGTCCTGGATATTTTTCATTTAGTAACTGTGGTGTCTTAACACTTGGTAACTTTTACCCCACCTGACTGCTGGAGATCTGAACTGATATATTCCAGAGCCATATTTGATTCTTCTGGGAGTGGGCCCTTTGGTGTAGGTTATTCTGATTGTATGTTCTCTCTCCTATTGTTTTATTCACTCATTGTTTGTAGATTTGGTTTATCCAGTTTTGTCTGGTTGGAATGACTATTTTCTGGGCTTGGGGCCAATTTTTTACTTTTTTGGGTAAAACTGTACAGTATCCCAGCTGCTATCTGCAGAGATGAGCTCTCCAAAAGCAGTTTTATTTGTTTAGAAACCAGATAGCACATATTATGGTGGAAGATGTTACATGCATATTGGAAAGAAAAACAGGCTCTCCCAAAGTGGAACATTGGTCGTCTACATGAGAACCAGCATGCTGCTGTGCACTGGGATGTCTCACATACTGGGGTTTTCAAATGGGCTTGAGCTGCAATAAGACTGTAATGTTTTCATGAAAGACATTGTAAAATAAGTTTCACATCTGCATAGGATTTGTTTGTGTTGTGCTAGGTTGTTAAGTGTTTATTGTGTTGGTGGGTCATTATGCTGTGTGAACCCTTACTGTACCTGAAGTGTAGGTGTCATTACCGCAGTTAAAGAGAAGGTAAATAATTTGTTCCAGTTAAGTAGTGCCATTAACCTAGGTCTCTCTGACACCAAAGAGCTTCCACTCTGTGATATACCTATTGTCTCTTCAGCATTGCTGATAGGTAAAAGCTGGGATTTGCATGGCATCTGGTCTCCAGCCTGGGCTGATGTCTGAGGAAGAGGTGACAGCAGCACCCTAGCCACTGGTTAGGGAAACCCAGAAAAGAAGCCTCATGTGTCTTTTACTCTTGCTGAGGCTTGAAGAACAGTACTACTTTAGCTGTTTATTTTACCTCCTAAATAGTTCTCAAGTCTAGCCTTTCCCCTGGCTTTTTAACTGCCTCTATTTCCTGTCTTTTTTTTCCATCTTCACATTTCTTCCAGCAAATTTTTCTCTTGGACCATGCTTTGAACTTGCAACATGCTAAATACAGAGCTGTGTATCTTCATAATACGGTTTACATTTATATTAATTCACCATTTGAGCCTCTTAATAATCCTTGAAGGTAGGGGGTACCTCCATTTTACAGGTGAGGAAACCATGGCTCAGAGAGGTTAAGTGACTTGCCCAAGGTCACAGTAAAAGATGAGCTGGGATTTGTTTTCAGTTTGAAACTTCATATACCTATTCTTTTTTTTTTTTTTTAATTTTTTATGTCTTTATTTTATTTTGAGAGACAGAGACAGAGAGTGAGCAGGGGAGGGGCAGAGGGGGAGGGAGACACAGAATCCAAAGCAGGCTCCAGGCTCTGAGCTGTCAGCACAGAGCCTGACGCGGGCCTTGAACCCACAGACTATGAAATAATGACCTGAGCCGAAGTTGGACGCTTAACTGACTGAGCCACCCAGGCACCCCGTTATATACCTATTCTTTTATACAACATTTTGTGGTGCAGAGTGATCTATATGAAAGACAGATATGATCATGCCATTCTGACCTTCTTGCAGGCTAAGATCCAATCTCCTTAGCATAAATTCAGGGTGCTCCATGTCCTTGGCTTTGTTACTTCTCCAGGCACATTTCCTACTCTTCCCCAAACTTCCCACTTTATGTTCCAGTAGTACAAGTCTCTTGGATTCTCTTAAACATATTCTGCTCTTTCTTGTCTTTGAATTATTGCTTTTAGAGTTCCCTGTCTTTGAACTCTTCCCTCCTCTTCCCTGGTCATCTCTGTTCCCCATCTCTAGTCTTCCCCATCCCAATTCCTTACCTAACTCTGCCCAACTTTTCCTTCAAAACTCACTTTGGGCCTCACTAACATTTGATCTGACCTGTTTGTGCTTTATCTTTGTGTTCCCACTAGATAGTTGTTGTTAATAAGTTTTTGTTGAGTTGAACAGAATTTTTAGAGATGTGACTATCTAAAAAGAAACATTCCAGAGACATCAATCTTCCACAGTGATGAGTTATTTTGTCAGTTTTAATAACTGGAAGTAGGTAAAAGTCAATTTTGGACATGAAGGATGTAACGTGTTACTAAAAACAGAGCGTAAGTTTTTTCTGATTTTGGCACTTGGATGTGTTAGAACTCTTCTTTGTAGAATCATCTCTTTCTTCCTTTTAAAAATTGGACCTCTACTGCTATACAGGATTCTTTGTTCACTAGTATACTTGGAGGTTGTATCCTTAAGTTATGGCTTTAGTTTCATATAGTGATTGAGCTTTCCAAGTACCGGTTCTCTGTCATCACTTCTTTCTCTGAAACTTTACAGAACAGCCTGATCCAAGACCTCAGAGCCTCTTTATGTCAGTGTACAGAGAATGTGCATTTTTAGTAAAAGAAGCTCTTGGTTTGTAAAGTCATGGGCTCCATGCCTTCCTCTTCCCACCCAGCCCCAGTGTGTTTATCAAAAATCACAAGGGTCAGCAGTTAGAATGTAGTAATACCATAGCATTTGCTTTATCATTTTGCTGAGAAGGGTTTATTTCTTTATAACTGTTTTCTCTGTGTAAGCATTTGGTAGTACATTTAGTGAGTTTTAACTGATTAAGTCTGCAGATAATGAAAGTATTGACTTTCCCTGATACTGGAAAAGGCCCAGGTGTGGGAGAATTAGTTACTAGGTGGTAGAGTATCAGCTTGTCCTCCACAGATCATAATCCCTTTCCTTTCACTAATGTTCCTCAATTTCCTAAATAATCTCTGGCTATTTTCAAATATTCCTTAAATTGATTGAGTAGTTCCCCTTTACCAGTGGGGGATATGTTCCAAGGGCCCCAGTGGATGACTGAAGCCACAGATAGTACCAAACTCTCTCTCTCTCTATCTCTCTGTCTCTCTCTCTATATATATCTATATCTATATATATATACTGTGTTTTTTCTTATACATACATATCTATGATAAAGCTTAATTTTATAAGTTAGGTACAGTAAGAGATTAATAATAATAAAAATTATTTTAAAAAGGACAAGTACAACAATATACTGTAATAAAGTTACATGAACTTTTTCTGTCAGAATACCTTACTGTATTGCACTTACCCTTCTTGTGATAATGAGAGATGATAAAATGCCTGTGTGATGAGATGCGATGAGGTGAATGCTTTAAGCCTTGTTGACGTAGCATTAGGCTACTACTGACCAGAAGGAAGACCTTCTGATAAGGAGAGGATTACTGTACTGCCTGTCAAGTTTAGAGGCAGCCTAGATGGAGACACCTTTTGGAAAGCAAAATTAAATAACTGGTTGAGCTAGTGATGTGTGTTTCATGATTTTGAGTCAGCTGGCTGTAGCATCTTTATCCTGGTGTTAATGTGTTGTATAGATAATACCTCTTCTGAAGTGATTGAAGCTGCTGCCAGAGCCTAGTAAAGACTCAGAAAATCTATAGGCCAGGAGTATCTTTTCCAGAACAAGGAAGGAATTTGTCTGTGCCTTACACAGGAAATCAAATGCCTCCTGTGGGCCACAATTAGAATACAGTAGACTTGGCATCCCCCATTACATGTAACTGGAGATGTGAGATTTTTCATACAAGATGCCTAACCAAATGTCAACAGAGCAAGAAATTAAAAACAGATGAGATAAGTATAAGCAGTGCTCTTGGAATCTTCCTTTCCTTTTACCCGCTAAAGAAGAAGATAATTAATATTCTTAGGGTTCAGTACAGCATGGATATTGGCTTCTTATCTAAACCAGAGATAGTCTCTTGAAGAAACTAGCCCAGATGTGATATTGTAATAGGGAAAAAAGAGTTAAAATGGGACAGAGCTTTGTCGGAGTGTGTAGTGCATGTTATGTACATGTTTATAGTAGGATGCTGTTAAGAAACCACTTTTCATTTGAAGATCATGTTTGATTCCTTTCTACAAATCCAAATGAGAGAAACTTTATTTCTTCCCATTTTGTTGATGACAGTGGAGGCTATGGGACTCCTGAAGGTAGTGTCTAGAGGTGAGAACAGAGAGGCTTTTTCACTTCTGTACACTACTCAGTCTGATTGCCAGTCTCAGGTGCTGTGGGAGGCCAACGTAAATTGCCTGGATTGAGCTTCAAGAACATGTATAAATATTGAACCATCTCAGTCTTTCAGATTCTTTTCTAATTGAAATTAGGACCTTTTGTCTGTAGAGTTGCTTAACACCAGTGCTCCTGGCCCCCACTTGTTTTGTTTTTAAGGAAGGGAGGCTTTGAGGGAGTAGGACTGCAGTTTCCTTGGCAGGTGATTGTCTTTCCCCAAGAGTAGTCCCCTCTCCCCCAGCCCCAACCTTAGGCTGTGTAGCACGGGCAGAACAGAGCCTGCTGTCCTGTTGTACCAGCAAGTATGTTCTTACTTCACAGTGTGTTTATGCCCGCCAAACGTTGATTCTAATTACTTTATTTTTATTTTTAGAAGCTTATTTAAGGGGCGCCTGGGTGGCTCAGTCGGTTAAGTGTCCGACTTGAGCTCAGTTCATGATCTCACGGTTTGTGGGTTCGAGCCCTATGTTGGGCTCTGTGCTGACAGCTAGCTCAGAGCCTGGAGCCTGTTTCAGATTGTCTATCTCCCTCTCTCTCTCTGATCCTCCCCTGCTCATGCTGTCTCTCTCTCTCTCTCTCTCAGAAATAAATAAAACATTAAAAAAAATTTATTTAAGTAATCTCTACACCTAATGTGGGATTTGAACTCCCATCCCCAAGATCAAAAGCTGCACTCTTCTGACTGAGCCAGCAAGGCAGCCCGATTCTTATTACTTAAAAAAAAAAAATCCTTATATGTTAATCCAGTTAGAATTAACGTGAGAATTTTAGAGATACAGTTTGTGAAACATGGCATGCCTGTGGAAGCTCAGTAGATCAGAATGCTACAAGCGTGTGTCCTGAGTCCTTGACAGAGGTGACTTAGGGTTGGGTCACCAGCTGGGATGATGTGATGAACCTCCACTTATCCAAGTTTCCATTATAAGAGCTGGAACTGATTTTTTAACTAATTATTTTAATGTTTATTTTTGAGAGAGAGAGAGCCAGAGCACAAGCACGGAAGGGGCAGAGAAAAAGGGAGACAGATTCTGAAGCAGATTCTTGAACTCAAGAACCTTGAGACCATGACCTAAGGCTAAGTCAGACGCCTAACCTACTGAACCACCCAGGCACCCCTTAAACTAATTTTTAATGCCGAAAAGTGACTTTTAGGGGTAGCAACCTGTTGGAGCTTTTATTTACTATTTGGGATGGTGATTGGTTATTGTTTATTTTGTTTATTTCAAACATATAGAAGAGTATTCAGAATAACATAACAAAAGTTTATGGCCATGCAGCTTTGTCATATCTCAGTATTATCCTATAATCCTGCTTCAGGTATTTGTACTTAAAAAACAAACCAGAATGAAGATATTTCACTTCTCAGTCCCACTTATTTCCTTACCCCAGCAGTAACACTATTCTGAATTATATATTATTCTCATGCATGTTTTCCTTCTTTTATTGCATGTATGTTTTTTACAACATTGACTGTCTTGTATATTTTAAAACTTTATATAAATGGTTATTATCTTGTATTTATTTTCTGTAGATTTCTTTTTCATTTAATATTATGTCATTGAAGTGTATCCATATTGATTTATATTATATTTTAGTTCATTTACTTCAAGTTGTATAATATTCTATTTGATGAGAGGACTGTAATATATTTATACATTTTCTTATTAATGAATATTTAGTCTGGTTTTTATTTTTCACTGATCCTAACCATGTTACAATGAAGATTGAAAATTTCCTTGTATACCTGTTCTAGAATGTTCTCTAGGAGCAAAATTTATGATTCAGAGGGCTGAGCATCTTCAACCCTGCTAGATATTTCCAATTATTCAAAGTATCACAACTGTACCAGTTGTGTGTAAGAATCCTTGCTTAGCAGCCTCTCTAGCACTTTGTACTGTCGGACTGTGGTAAAAACTTTATCTAATGTGTGTAAAATGTTTCTTGGTCATTTGAGTTTTCTCAACTTCAAATTCTGTGTTTTCACAGAATTTGCTTCAGATTCTGTGTCTCCCTCTGTCTCTGTCCCTCCGCTGCTCATGCTCTGTCTCTTTCAAAAAAGAAAAAAATTGAAAAAATTAAAAAGAAAAAAGTTTATAGGGAAAATTGACATTTTATAATAGTCTCTGTCTTGGAACATGTCACATCTTTCTGATTATTTAGGTCCCTTTTAAAGTGTTTGTTTTTTTAATTTTTATTTTTTAAAGTTTATTTATTTTGAGAGACAGAGAATGGGAGGGGCAGGGAGATGGAGAGAGAGAGAATCCCAAGCAGAGATTGGGAGAGAATCAGCGCAGAGCCCCATGTGGGGCTCAGACTCCTGAACCATGAGATCATGATCTGAATGGAAACCAAGAGGTGGACACTTAACCAACTCAGCCAACCAGGTGCCCCTCTTCTAATGTCATTCTTCTAATGAAGTATTATACTTTTTGCCACAAAAATCTTAACATATCTTTCCCTAGATTTATTGCCAGATAATATATGGTTATTGTTGCTATTGTAAATAATATTTTTAAAATTATACTTTCTAAATGGGTGTTGACTGCATAGGCTTTCCTATATTAATCTTTCATCTAACTGCCCTCCTAAGCTCTCCTGTATTTTTTTTTTTAGCTCTCCTTTATTTCTAATAGTAGTTTACTTGTACATTTTCTATGTTGAAATAATAGGATCCTCAACTGTTGACAGTTTTCTTTCTTTGTTCCAATTTTTATGCTTTGTATATGTGTCTTACTTATTGGTTAGAATCTCTAACAACCTGATGTTAGACAAATATTGAAATATTTCTAGAAATATTGATAACATGTAACCATGGCTTGTTCCTGAATTTACAGTGTATGTTCCCAGTGTCTCATTCTAAATGTGGTGTGGTGGCTTTTGGTAGAATCCTTTTATCCAGTGGAAGAAATTTGCTAACAGTTTATTTGCTTTTGTAATCATAAATGGGCTTTAAATTTTATGAAAGTTTTTCTGCATCTTTTGAGATAGCATGTAGCTTATTATCTCCTTTAATCTGGTAGTTGTATTATCAGAAATTTTTAGGAAACTAGTTTTAGTCTTCCCTTTTGGCTCTTGCTTTTTGTTTGATTAGTTGTTCATGTGTTTATACTTTTGGATTGTGAGCTCATCTTCAATAAGGCTTTATCTATGGGCTCTTCTATGGCCCAGATCGGGGTATGTCCCAGAGATGTTTTGCATTTACTCCTAGTTGACTAGTGTGTATCACTTGCTTGGGACCACTTTAGTTTTGATTAATTTTTTGGACTGTGTAGATTGGATGCTTTTTTTCCCTCTTCCAAATTAGGTTGATGCAAGATTTATGTTGTCTTCTGTGTTATTGGTTATTTCCTACACCATTCTTTCCTGGGAGTATAACTCTTCAAGTTCTGTCTTTATGTAGAGGTTGCAGTCTTTCCTTTTTAGCTTCTTTGAAACCCAAGGCATTGTTTCTTATCTTACATCCATCCATTCCCAAGACTGGCACCCTCCTCTTCTCCTTGGACTGCCATAGTATCAGCTCTCAAGAGTATTTGTATTTTCAGTTTGCTTTTCATTCTTGGTCCTTGATCCATTCTATTACTTTTTTTGGTGAAAACAGCTGTGCATTTAAAGTGGATGCATATTGGGATGCCTGGGTGGCTCAGTTGGCTTAGCATCTGACTTTGGCTCAGGTCATGATCTGTGGTCCGTGGATTTGAGCCCTGTGTCAGGCTCTGTGCTGGCAGTTCAGAACCTGGAGCCTGCTTCGGATTCTATGTCTCCTTCTCTCTCTCTGCTTGCCCCTCCCTTGCTCATGCTCTCTCTCTCAAAAATAAACATTAAAAAAAAAATTAAAAGATAAAATGGACACATTTACATAGAATTTTACCCATGTGTTTAGGTGTTTTGCAGTGGGAGAATTTGCAAGATCTCCTGTCTGCCAAGGTGCCAAGCAGGTAGCCCTTGTCTGAATTATTAGATGGACCTTGTTCATTGTGGCACTATGTTGTTGGCTTCTACTAGATAGCTTCTAGAGCTGTTAACCTGGCATCTTCTGATGCTGTCCTACCTTCATGACTCTCGTATACCTAGTATTCAAGTACTCACTGTCAGTTAATAATTTCTTTTATGGATAATAATTTTAGACACTTTTGGGAGCAAAAGTGTAATCCATAGAGAAGCTATAAAATAGCACACTTAATCTTGGGTTTTACTAATTCTGAACTTTGAAATGGAATGTATTTCATAGACCTTGATCAAGGTAACAGCAGCACTAAAGCATCATTTGTAAAATGGCACAAGTTCTTTCCATACTTTTATGTTAGTGGGATTTTTTAGAAGCCCATCCAAGCTCAAAATATGTAATTATTCTTATAATTTCAATAACTTATTTATTGTAAAGAGTAAACTACAGTTTGTATAGTACTGATATCAACTCAAAAATATACATAGAAGCCTGCCTAGTATGTCATATCCAAACTAGTGTAAAAATAACTTAATGTTATGAACTTCATTAAGAGCAGGCACATTTGGAATTGAAGAGGTTCATTTGTGAGAATTGTTTGTTATGGAAGCTACTGTTTTTTTTAATCTTTAGTTAACAGGAGAGATGATTAGGAGATTCTGGAACTCCTTGTGATGCGGAGTGTTCAGTAGTTTCTTGATTCACTTGGCTGAGTGGCAGCTCAAGCCCTGCATTTGTAACTATGCCAGTGCCACCATTGACTTAGCTGGGCCTTTCGTTCAGCTTCCCTGTGATGTGACAGTGAGTAGCACTCCTTGTACGCTCTGGTGAGCAGGAGGGAGGATGAGGAAGATTAGCTCCTCATCTTGTCCTTTTTCTATCACTCACTACCTTTTTGTTTTTCGTGTATTTTTATTTTGCCCATGTTGCTGGGGCAATGTCTACTTGAGAACAAGCCACAAAAATGAGTAATAACTACTTGTTGAGTAAAAGACTAGAATACTGGAACTTGCTTAACCTTGCCCAAATGCAGGCCTGGAGTGTGTCCTTGAGATTTGGCAGTTGTCTCTAGGTGTTCCATTTTTATTCTTCACTCTCAATCAACTATATTGGATAGTGGATGCCAACTGTTGTAGGTTGGCATAGTGAGTGCTGATGAGGCAGAGGCTTGGTTTAATTACAGGGCAGCCTCACCCTAGTTAGAGAGAAACCATATAGGCCTAGACTGTACCCTTAACTGCACTAGGGTAAATGAGTATCTTGGACACCAGGGATCAAGTAAGAGAGTGTGAATGTGTTTGGGGCAAATGTTTAGTGTGATTAGGGAAGAAAATTCATTGTAAATTTCCTAGTGGGACAGAGATGTCATTTTTCTTTTTTGTATGAGGGATGTAATTTTAAATTATGATTAGATTTAATTTGGTATTTGTTATTTACTCAAAAGATACAGACTACTTTGGTGTCCCAAAATAACATTGTCATTGATTCTTTCTGGTTTGGAGTCATATAGTCTTATGACTTCTTGCTCTGCATCATTCTTTGAGGCGTGTATATCGTATTGCTTCCACAGTGCCTGGCAGAATGTCTTTATTATGTCATATGAAGGCTTTGGGCTGAATTAATTGCTAGCCTTTCTGCCTTTTCCTTTGACCATTCTTTCTACAAAATAACTGTCAGCTACTTTTTTCTTTGAAGTATTTCCTCAAGCTTTTTGTTTATCTCAGTCTGTGACCTTTATCCCCTCTACCATTACAGTATCTTGTGGCCGTAAAATTCCTGTGTGGATTATTTTCATCTCTGTACCTCCCATATGATGTAATGATGCTGTGGCCATGCCTCCATGGAATAAGCATCCTTTTCTGAAGAGTGATAAGAGGTACATGGTTTGGTGTGTGCACCCACACAAGCCATGTTCCAGTCTTTGAGAGATGGCCTTTTTTCTCAAGGGTTAATATCCCATTTTTACCTCATTTCTGTTTACAGAGATGAGGTTTCCCTCCAGGTCTTCTTCTTACTTGCAAAATCTATAGTCTGAGTTCTTTTCCTCAAAGAAATTATAGGAGTATGAGTTTGAAAGAAGATCTACTTCACTATATTGGCCTTAGGTCAAGTACACACTCTTTTTCCCCATTTGTTTTAGCTAATGTTCAGATGTCACTGTTTTCATCAATATTCATGTCCAGTGTTAGACCAGAGAGAGACTTACAGGGCATGTTTACCTAAGTAATTCGTTCAGTGGTATGAATCTTAAGCTCCTTATTTCTTTAATGCTGAAGTGTGTGAAGTGTGTGTGTGTGTGTGTGTGTGTGTGTGTGTGTGTGTGTGTGTGTGTAAGAGCCTAAGAAACTGGGCACAGGTTGAATAACCTTGGCCATAAAGTAACAGTGAAACATGTAATCTAGATAGATTACGTAAGTCTCCTTAGAAGCTGTTCAGAATTGGGCCACATCTACAGAAAGAGGGAGGGTGAGCTGGTGAGTCCAATTTCTACCTGCTGGTGGGGTGCTATTTGTTTATGACATTGACCAGACCTAGAGCCTTCTCTAGGAATCCCTAGAGGGATTCCCTAGAGGGAATCCAGGTGAGATTTGCCTCAGAGATGATTCCAGTTCCTGCTGGGCTCAAGGGAAGAGGGTAGAGGCCTACCCCCTACAAAGAGGACATCCTGTCTGCATGGGGATGCTGGGAGGCTTAATTATTAAGTCTTTTTAACCCTATGTTTTTTGTGTCTTAAAGGAAAGGAAGTTTCATACTAATTTGTTACTAATTAACTATAGAGAATAGTCAGCTAGGTAATCCTTTAAATCTGTACTTTGAAATAAGGTATTTTTGTACTCGGTAAGTATTTAAATCTTTGGAGAACTAGGAAAAGATAATTTTATTCTCTTGTCAACTGTCTTTTAGAAGGTTATTTATTTATTTTTACCACCAAAGACTTCCTTGTATATTTCCTAAAGACATAGTCTTACATAATCAGAAAACAATTCTCAAAATCAGGAAATATGATGTTGATACAATACATTTGTCTAAACCATAGTCCATATTCAATTGCTTCAACTATTCTCCTCAGTTCTGGCTTTATAGCTATTTTCTTCCCCAGGTCCAGGATCTCATCCAGGATCCCATGCTGCATTTAGTCTCCTCTAAACTGAAACTATTCTTTAGGAATTATTTTACGTATATGGTGGGGTACACATGGTTAGAACCTGAATTCTTCCAGTACATATTCCGATCCTGGCTTTCTCACGGCATCCTAGAGAAAGGTGCTGCCACCTTGAGAAAAAAAGGATTGTATTTGCATGGAACTCATTTTGATTCTTTTATGTTTTGGTAGCTACTAATAGATTTGGCAGTCTAAGACTGTGTTGGCCAAGGGAGGTATCTAATAGACAGGTGATGGTTAGACTCTATATGTAATTTGAACTGCTTGCATTACTAACGATCCTCATTGGTTCTGCTAGTTTTCTCCTAATTCTCATAATCAGTTTTTATTATGCATTGGAAATATAGAAAATAATGTATCTGAAACAGATTTGACTGATCTGTGGTTCTTCTCCTTTTTTGTGATTTGAGAGATAAACACAGTGTGGATTCCATTTACAAATAAATCCCTGTACCATTTAATAATTTAAGTATACTGGAAATATGACATTTAGTAGTTTAAAGGTGCAGGTTACCTCTTGCATTGAAGTAAATACCACAGTTTATTTCTGCATATGGAAAGTCAAGAAATAATAGATATTCAAACTTTCTTTTGCAGTTTGCAGATAAAAACTTTTTACTGTGATTTATCACTTAAATCCTTATGGCACTGGGATATTTCCCAGTACCAGTAACCAGTTCTCTGATTCTCCAGATACCAAATGAGTGTCCAACAATTCATTTTTGACACTAAGTATTTGAGTTAACAGAGACCTAAGGCTAAGGACTCAGTCCTACAAGACTGCCCCCTACTTGAGATACCGGATGCAAGTCCTTGACTATCCATACTTCTGACTGACCATAAATCAGAGGCTCCCATGACCTCCTCCTCAGGCTCAATAATTTACAAGAATGACTCACAAAACTCAGGAATATATTTATGTTTACTCGTTTATTTGAAAAGACACAGCTCGAACAGCCAAATAGAAGAGCTGCATAGGGAAAGGTATGGGGGAGGGGTGGCATGGATTTCAGTGCCTTTTCCACTTGTGCCATTCTCCCAGCATCTCAATGTATTCACTGACCCAGAATCTCTCTGAATCTCAGTGTTCAAGAGTTTTTATAGAGCTTACTCTCCAGCTCCCCAGCTCCCATCTTGGAAGGTTGGTGGGCAGGGCTGAAAGTGCTAATCTTTTTAGTCACTTGGTCTTTCTGGTGCCCAGTGCCATTATGAGGCTGTCTAGGGGCTCCACCCTAAGTCACTTCATTGGCACACATTCAGCTGTGATCAAAAGAGGGCTCAGTGCAAATAGCAGAAGATACTCCTGTCATGCAGAAAATTCTAAGGGTTTTGGGAGCTCTGCCAGGAACCAGGGAAAAAGACCGAATATATTTTTGTTTTGTACCAAAGGAGTCTCTACTGACTAGTCTTACCATTCACTTTAGAACGGTGAGAAGTGGAGCCAGAAGAGTTTACCTATGTTGGTGTGTCTGGCTGGCTCAATTGCTAGAGCATGTGACTTTTAAAAGAAATTTTTTTTAATGTTTATTTTTGAGAGACAGAGAGAGACAGAGTGTGAGTAGAGGAGGGGCAGAGAGAGCGGGAAACACAGAATCTGAAGCAGGCTTCAGGCTCTTAGCTCTCAGCACAGAGCCCGATGTAGGGCTTGAACATATACACTGTGAGATCATGACTTGAGCTGAAGTTGGATGTGGATGCTCAAACCGACTGAGCCACCCAGGTGCATGCCCCAAGCATGATCTCAGGGTTGTGAGTTCAAGCCCCACGTTGGGTGTGGAGCTATGTGTACACACACACACACACACACACACACACAGACACACACATATCCATATAGATGTGTGTGTGTGTGTGTGTGTGTGTGTGTGTGTATCTATATATAGAGAGAAAGAGAGTTTATGTCTTTAAGGAGCTTAGCACACAGAGTGCCCAAGTTACTGGCAAAGCTAAAGTAAAAAACTTGAGTAACTGTGTAAATACAGTGATATTAGTATATCATATTTTTCCTATAGAATGTGAGGAAAATATGAGTGTATATCACAAAATAATAGTTATCCATTAAAACTTTTAGTTAATTGGTAGTAGATACCAATTTAGGAAAAACATAGCATGCAACCTGTATACCTTGTAGTTATAGCTATTTAAAAATGAATGACAACTGAAAATCTAAAGTGATGAACATCAACTCAGCAAATTAGTGGTTATTTGTATTATAAAGGATTCATGTGGAATTCCTGCTATAGTCTTATTTTTAAAAGCTTTGATTTACTGAAATGCTACTGGCACATAGCTTTTCAGGACTACATCTAGTGGATAAGTTGACTAGATATGGAGAGGTCTTACCCAAAGTTGGTGCTATTCGTTTGCAGGACTATGAAGGGCAAACCATTCCCTCTGTGCTCAGCTTGTGTTTATCTGAGTTTGAAGGCATCCAGCCTTGAGCTCCATGGTTCTGTGGTAGTAAGAAACTCCTAGGAGAAAGGAAGAACCTCAGAGGACTGGGGCTTTGGGAATGGACTGATCAGGGAGAGAGGGGGTGGTTGTAGAGGGAGTTGGAGGGATGGGACACTCACCATGATTTGGCTTCCTTCTCTCTGACCCATTTCAGTCTTACCATCTAGTAGATAAACCCGACCTGCTTAGGCTGATCTGGACTCAGGGCTGGTTTGGGCCTCAGCAAGCCTAGGGAAAGTAGGCCTAACATGCCCCCGCCACGTAGATCCTAATCTCTGTCATCCCCACTTTAAGAATGAGAGCTGTGTGAGGGGCGCCTGGGTGGCTTAGTCGGTTAAGCGTCCAACTTTCGCTTAGGTCATGATCTCGCGGTTGGTGGCTTCGAGCCCTGCGTCGGGCTCTGTGCTGACTGCCAGCTCAGAGCCTGGAGCCTATTTCAGAGTCTGTGTCTCCCTCTCTCTCTGACCGTCCCCTGCTCATGCTGTCTCTCTCTCTCTCCTAGAAATAAATAAAAATACTAAAAAAAAAAAAGAATGAGAGCTGTGTGGAAAGAGATACAGAGGTCACAAGTTGAATGGTAACATATTTAGCCAGAATTGCTTTTACTCTTCCCTCATCCTCTGTATTCAGAGATCCAGGAACCTTACTTTTTTGTTGTTGTTGTTGTTGTTTTGTTACCACCCTTAGATTATACTGATGGTTTAAAATGTACATGTGGCATGCTTGTGTGTGTGTGTGCGTGTGTGTGTGAGAGAGAGAGAGGAGAGAGAGAGAGGAGAGGAGAGGGAGAGAATTTTTCAGAGCCCAGGTTCCTCTGGGGAGCAGTGGCTATGTCACATAGCCTTCCCACAGCCAAAGCTGTCACCCCTGCTTTAGCTCATATCTTACCAACACAATTGTTTGTTGCCCTCCCTCCCCCCCCCTTTTTTTCTAGCTGACTCCATGGAGAATGAAATGAGTCTTTAGTTTGCTCCCCTCAGCAGTGTCCTTCTAGAGTTTTACTTACTTATTCAAAATGCCTGAGACGAACCCTGCAGGGATGTGTTGCTCAGTGACTTCTTGGATGAAGGACCTAAGTCAGGGGAGCAAACACAGGAAACCTTAGCCCTTGGCCATTTTAAAGGGGTTGTGGATAGTAGTAAAAGTAAAAATTTGACTTTTCAAATGTAGTATTAACTTTAGTCAAGGAGAAAGTTTGTCCTTGATGGTTAATTACATTTATAAAATAACCTGTATACCATTAATATATCAGATTAATCTTGTACTTTTTTATGTGAATACAGTATGGAACTGTTCAAATAGTTTTTGTTGTTCATATAATGTGATTCTGTTTGTTACGTTTTTTAAATGCTAACTTTTCTTTATGATACCTGAAAATATTGACTCTAAAACCATAGATCTTAAACTATTTGGTCTTAGGATCCTTTTATACTCTTAAAAATTATTGAAGATCCCAAAAATCTTTTGTTTATATGGGTTATAATGGTTAATCTTTACTGTATTAAAAATTAAAACAGAAATTGAAAATATCAATTTCTTTAAAATGTAATAATCTTGGAGCACCTGGGCAGCTCAGTCAGTTAAATGTCCAACTCTTGATTTCAGCTCAGGTCATGATCTCATGGTTCATGAGATTGAGCTCTGTGCTGACCGTGAGGAGCATGTTTGAAATTCTCTCTCCCTCACTCTCTGCCCCTTCTTCTTGCTTGCTCTCAAAATAAAGAAATAAACATTAAAAAATGAAATTAAAATAATAAATTCAATATTTATTAAATAATTTTTAAATGAAAAATAACTTTTCCAAAACAAAAAAACTTAGAAGAGTTGAATTGTTTTACACATTTGAAAATTTAAAAATGTCTGATTGAATAGAGACAGCTAGATCCTCAGATCTGCTTCTGTATATAATTTGTTGTGACTTATTTTGTTGATTTAGTGTATTGTTGAAGTAGATGAAAAATGTAGTTGGAAAATGGATGAGTGTTTAATAGCCTTTTCAAGTGGGTATTCTTTAATACTGTATCCTAACTCTGACAAGTGGTATTTTCTTCAAGGTTAATTGTAATATGGAATTTGAAACCACATTAAGGAACTTTTTTATTCTATTACGTTAAAATCCATTGGTCTATCTTGCACTTGGAATGGTTCTTTAACCCATGTATGATTTTGACTTTGTGGCTCCCTTGAAAGTGCCTTCAGGATCCCAGGGGTCCCTGTACCAGCCTTTGAGAACTGCTGTCATAGAATATGGAAGGGATCTTAAAGATGAACTACGGTCCATCTCTCTCTTGGCTAGTATAAGAGGGGTAATGGTAGCTGAGGGAGAACTGATTTGACCAAGGTCATGCAGCTAGTTTCCCATAGAACAATGGCTAGAATTTAGGTTTCTTTTTTTTTTCTTCCTTTTTTTCCTTTTTTCTTTTGAGAGAGATCAAGACAGCATGGGGGAGGGGGGGGCAGAGAGTTAGAGGGAGAGGGAGAATCTCAAGCAGGCTCTGTGCCGTCAGTGCATAAGATCATGACTTGACCTGAAACCAAGAGTCGGACCCTTAACCACTGAGCCACCCAGGCGTCCCTGGAATTAAGGTTTCTTGACTGATTCTGTAAACATGGCTCCAGTGCCTCTGTTGTGCTTTGTGCTGAGTCCCTGAGCCTGGCCCTACTGCATTGCCTTTTGGAGAGAGTGGTCTCCTGTGGCCTTGCTCCTTGGAGTCCTGAATGTTTTGTTCACCTTCTTTTCCTTATTTTGTCTTAATTAAGCTTCATATTGCTGTAAGTCTCATTAGATTTCCGAATAAAATATTTTGAGCTGTGTCACTTTCTAGCTCTGTAGCTGCTTTGTGTGTATTAAATGTGTTCTTAAGTAACTGAAAAATTATCAAAAGACGTTTGGGCTATATGTATGCATTGGGCTTTTGTCTTGCCCAGGAAAGGTGTTTTGAAATAACTTCAGAGATCCACAGTTGATCTCTCAGCAGACTGGAAGTATCCTGTTGATACCCTGTGAGTACTTGAAATGGAATGAACTCTTTTTTTTTTTTTTTTAAGTCTTTGAATTATATAAATTGCTTGACTAATGCATTTCCTAGAAGAGTGTTGCGTAAAGTTTTAGACTGAATGTTNCGACTGAGCCACCCAGGTGCATGCCCCAATCATGATCTCAGGGTGGTGAGTTCAAGCCCCACGTTGGGTGTGGAGCTATGTGTACACACACACACACACACACACACACACAGACACACACATATCCATATAGATGTGTGTGTGTGTGTGTGTGTGTGTGTGTGTATCTATATATAGAGAGAAAGAGAGTTTATGTCTTTAAGGAGCTTAGCACACAGAGTGCCCAAGTTACTGGCAAAGCTAAAGTAAAAAACTTGAGTAACTGTGTAAATACAGTGATATTAGTATATCATATTTTTCCTATAGAATGTGAGGAAAATATGAGTGTATATCACAAAATAATAGTTATCCATTAAAACTTTTAGTTAATTGGTAGTAGATACCAATTTAGGAAAAACATAGCATGCAACCTGTATACCTTGTAGTTATAGCTATTTAAAAATGAATGACAACTGAAAATCTAAAGTGATGAACATCAACTCAGCAAATTAGTGGTTATTTGTATTATAAAGGATTCATGTGGAATTCCTGCTATAGTCTTATTTTTAAAAGCTTTGATTTACTGAAATGCTACTGGCACATAGCTTTTCAGGACTACATCTAGTGGATAAGTTGACTAGATATGGAGAGGTCTTACCCAAAGTTGGTGCTATTCGTTTGCAGGACTATGAAGGGCAAACCATTCCCTCTGTGCTCAGCTTGTGTTTATCTGAGTTTGAAGGCATCCAGCCTTGAGCTCCATGGTTCTGTGGTAGTAAGAAACTCCTAGGAGAAAGGAAGAACCTCAGAGGACTGGGGCTTTGGGAATGGACTGATCAGGGAGAGAGGGGGTGGTTGTAGAGGGAGTTGGAGGGATGGGACACTCACCATGATTTGGCTTCCTTCTCTCTGACCCATTTCAGTCTTACCATCTAGTAGATAAACCCGACCTGCTTAGGCTGATCTGGACTCAGGGCTGGTTTGGGCCTCAGCAAGCCTAGGGAAAGTAGGCCTAACATGCCCCCGCCACGTAGATCCTAATCTCTGTCATCCCCACTTTAAGAATGAGAGCTGTGTGAGGGGCGCCTGGGTGGCTTAGTCGGTTAAGCGTCCAACTTTCGCTTAGGTCATGATCTCGCGGTTGGTGGCTTCGAGCCCTGCGTCGGGCTCTGTGCTGACTGCCAGCTCAGAGCCTGGAGCCTATTTCAGAGTCTGTGTCTCCCTCTCTCTCTGACCGTCCCCTGCTCATGCTGTCTCTCTCTCTCTCCTAGAAATAAATAAAAATACTAAAAAAAAAAAAGAATGAGAGCTGTGTGGAAAGAGATACAGAGGTCACAAGTTGAATGGTAACATATTTAGCCAGAATTGCTTTTACTCTTCCCTCATCCTCTGTATTCAGAGATCCAGGAACCTTACTTTTTTGTTGTTGTTGTTGTTGTTTTGTTACCACCCTTAGATTATACTGATGGTTTAAAATGTACATGTGGCATGCTTGTGTGTGTGTGTGCGTGTGTGTGTGAGAGAGAGAGAGGAGAGAGAGAGAGGAGAGGAGAGGGAGAGAATTTTTCAGAGCCCAGGTTCCTCTGGGGAGCAGTGGCTATGTCACATAGCCTTCCCACAGCCAAAGCTGTCACCCCTGCTTTAGCTCATATCTTACCAACACAATTGTTTGTTGCCCTCCCTCCCCCCCCCTTTTTTTCTAGCTGACTCCATGGAGAATGAAATGAGTCTTTAGTTTGCTCCCCTCAGCAGTGTCCTTCTAGAGTTTTACTTACTTATTCAAAATGCCTGAGACGAACCCTGCAGGGATGTGTTGCTCAGTGACTTCTTGGATGAAGGACCTAAGTCAGGGGAGCAAACACAGGAAACCTTAGCCCTTGGCCATTTTAAAGGGGTTGTGGATAGTAGTAAAAGTAAAAATTTGACTTTTCAAATGTAGTATTAACTTTAGTCAAGGAGAAAGTTTGTCCTTGATGGTTAATTACATTTATAAAATAACCTGTATACCATTAATATATCAGATTAATCTTGTACTTTTTTATGTGAATACAGTATGGAACTGTTCAAATAGTTTTTGTTGTTCATATAATGTGATTCTGTTTGTTACGTTTTTTAAATGCTAACTTTTCTTTATGATACCTGAAAATATTGACTCTAAAACCATAGATCTTAAACTATTTGGTCTTAGGATCCTTTTATACTCTTAAAAATTATTGAAGATCCCAAAAATCTTTTGTTTATATGGGTTATAATGGTTAATCTTTACTGTATTAAAAATTAAAACAGAAATTGAAAATATCAATTTCTTTAAAATGTAATAATCTTGGAGCACCTGGGCAGCTCAGTCAGTTAAATGTCCAACTCTTGATTTCAGCTCAGGTCATGATCTCATGGTTCATGAGATTGAGCTCTGTGCTGACCGTGAGGAGCATGTTTGAAATTCTCTCTCCCTCACTCTCTGCCCCTTCTTCTTGCTTGCTCTCAAAATAAAGAAATAAACATTAAAAAATGAAATTAAAATAATAAATTCAATATTTATTAAATAATTTTTAAATGAAAAATAACTTTTCCAAAACAAAAAAACTTAGAAGAGTTGAATTGTTTTACACATTTGAAAATTTAAAAATGTCTGATTGAATAGAGACAGCTAGATCCTCAGATCTGCTTCTGTATATAATTTGTTGTGACTTATTTTGTTGATTTAGTGTATTGTTGAAGTAGATGAAAAATGTAGTTGGAAAATGGATGAGTGTTTAATAGCCTTTTCAAGTGGGTATTCTTTAATACTGTATCCTAACTCTGACAAGTGGTATTTTCTTCAAGGTTAATTGTAATATGGAATTTGAAACCACATTAAGGAACTTTTTTATTCTATTACGTTAAAATCCATTGGTCTATCTTGCACTTGGAATGGTTCTTTAACCCATGTATGATTTTGACTTTGTGGCTCCCTTGAAAGTGCCTTCAGGATCCCAGGGGTCCCTGTACCAGCCTTTGAGAACTGCTGTCATAGAATATGGAAGGGATCTTAAAGATGAACTACGGTCCATCTCTCTCTTGGCTAGTATAAGAGGGGTAATGGTAGCTGAGGGAGAACTGATTTGACCAAGGTCATGCAGCTAGTTTCCCATAGAACAATGGCTAGAATTTAGGTTTCTTTTTTTTTTCTTCCTTTTTTTCCTTTTTTCTTTTGAGAGAGATCAAGACAGCATGGGGGAGGGGGGGGCAGAGAGTTAGAGGGAGAGGGAGAATCTCAAGCAGGCTCTGTGCCGTCAGTGCATAAGATCATGACTTGACCTGAAACCAAGAGTCGGACCCTTAACCACTGAGCCACCCAGGCGTCCCTGGAATTAAGGTTTCTTGACTGATTCTGTAAACATGGCTCCAGTGCCTCTGTTGTGCTTTGTGCTGAGTCCCTGAGCCTGGCCCTACTGCATTGCCTTTTGGAGAGAGTGGTCTCCTGTGGCCTTGCTCCTTGGAGTCCTGAATGTTTTGTTCACCTTCTTTTCCTTATTTTGTCTTAATTAAGCTTCATATTGCTGTAAGTCTCATTAGATTTCCGAATAAAATATTTTGAGCTGTGTCACTTTCTAGCTCTGTAGCTGCTTTGTGTGTATTAAATGTGTTCTTAAGTAACTGAAAAATTATCAAAAGACGTTTGGGCTATATGTATGCATTGGGCTTTTGTCTTGCCCAGGAAAGGTGTTTTGAAATAACTTCAGAGATCCACAGTTGATCTCTCAGCAGACTGGAAGTATCCTGTTGATACCCTGTGAGTACTTGAAATGGAATGAACTCTTTTTTTTTTTTTTTTAAGTCTTTGAATTATATAAATTGCTTGACTAATGCATTTCCTAGAAGAGTGTTGCGTAAAGTTTTAGACTGAATGTTTTCATGCTCTTAAGACTTCCCCCCCCTTGTGAATTAGCATAAATGCATGGGTTTGTTTATATTCATAATGGAAAAAGAAATGTGCATGGCATTTGCTGTGGAATTGCTTTAAGATAATTTGAGAAAATTTAATACAACTCAAGGTCACCAATATTAATGAGGACATGGCAGTTTGTAATTGTTTCTTTTATATCAAACACGGCATCAGGGTACTGCCAAGGACCACAAAGACATCTCTGAAATTGCATGGACTGCCCCACAGTGGTGAGGTATCCTGTGTCCATAGTTCTATGATTTTAGTGTGGACTTTCCAAGCATGGTCTGCTTTGTAAACAAAGGCTTTACTAGTATGTGTGTGTGTCTTTGTGTTTTTCTCTCCTGTGTATTCTCCTCCCCAGCGGTGTATCTTAGGGCTGTGCCTGGATGATTAATTTCACTGATTCTTGGCTAGGCACCACTCTATAGACAGGTGACATTGTTTTTGAACTTAGCAGGGGAGAGGAACCTTTTTCTTCACTCTCAAGGTTGCTGTAAGGCGCTAGCCTGGGATTCGCTTTGGGTTTCTTCATAACTATAGCTTCCTTTAGCAAACCCAATACATTAAACTGTAGACATTAACATATTATTTAGGGATTGAATATTTACTTTTCAGAGTGATTCTTTTTAGAGTTTCCTTAAATAGCTAGTTCCCTAGTTTCATTAAAATAGAATTTGATTCCCAGAGTTTGCTTTGTAGGAATACAGGTCCTCACTAAGGTGCATCACATCCATAATCTCTCTCCTAGGGCTCCTCTTCCCTGGAGGTTGAGGCAGTGTTTCACATGGTCTGAGGAGCAAATGAGTGAGATACATTTTTTCCTTACCAACTTTTTTCCTCACCTCTAACGGTTCTATTGCAAGCTAATTTCTTGAATCAGGCTGTGCTCACATGGAAGTGTTTGTATGTGTGGGTATCCTTAGAGACAGAATGTAATTGATTGTGCCGCTGCCCCCCAAGGTTAACTTTTCCTCTGACATTTTCCCTTTGTTGCTTTTCTTTTTGTTTTGTTATTTTTTTATGTTTATTTTTTTAATGTTTATTTTATTTTGAGAGAATGAGACAGCATGCACGCGTGCATAAGCAGGGGAGGGGCAGAGAGGGAGAGAGAATCTTAAGCAGCCTCCTTGCTGTCTGCACAGAGGCTGAACTGTGAGATCATGACCTCAGCTGAGATCAAGAGTCAGACACTTAACCAACTGAGCCACCCAGGCGCCCCTGTTGCTTTTTTGAAGGAGATCAGTAATGGCAAAATCTGCCCTTTGAGTAGTTGGTATGACTCTGAAGAGTGGAGAAAATAATTCATTGTATTATCTCTGTAAAGAAATTTAATGGCTCGGGGCGCCTCAGTGGCTCAGTTGGTTAAGTGTCCGACTTCGGTTCAGGTCATGATCTCACAGTCCATAGGTTTGAGCCCCTTGTCGGGCTCTGTATTGACAGCTCAGAGCCTGGAGCCTGCTTCAAATTCTGTGTCTCCCTCTCTCTCTGCCCCTCCCCGCTCGTTCTCTGTCTCTCAAAATAAAGACATAAAAAAAAAAAAGAAATTTAATGGCTCTTAGAAGGTAGGGAAAGAGAATAACCAAATTTGGTGATTTTATTTAAGAAATCCATCACTCTCCAATTTATTCTCTGTTATGGACATCTGATGGCCTGGGTACTATTTTAAAGTGTCCTGTACTGGGGCGCCTGGGTGGCTTAGTCGGTTGAGCGTCCGACTTTCACTTAGGTCATGATCTCGTGGTTCGTGGGTTCGGGCCCCGCATCGGGCTCTGTGCTGACTGCCAACCCAGAGCCTGGAGCCTGTTTCAGAGTCTGTGACTCCCTCTCTCTCTGACCCTCCCCTGCTCACGCTGTCTCTCTCTCTGTCTCTCCTAGAAATAAAAATAAAAACAAAAAAAAAAACAAAAAAATAAAAAACAATAAATAAAGTGTCCAGTACTTAAAACATTTTGACTAGAGGCCTGGACCAGAGTCTCAAATTCTAGTAGAGTGTGTGTGTGTGTGTTTATTTTTGAGAGAGAGACAGACAGACAGTGTGAGTGGAGTAGGGACAGAGAGAGAGAGAGAGAGAGAGAGAGAGAGAGAGAGAGGGAGACACAGAATCCGAAGGCTTTGAGCTGTCAGCACAGAGCCCAACACAGGGCTCAAACTCACAAACCATGAGATCATGACCTCATCTGAAGTTGGATGCTTAACCAACTGAGCCACCCACGTGCCCCTGGTTGTTGAGTTTAATTGATGTTTGCTTCTATTTGTTGGGAGCTTGGGACTGAGGTTGTTTTGAAGATTTGTTAACTTGGTTTACAGGAGATTTCTTCTTCTTATTGTTTACCTCTAAGTGATTGTCTTTCTTCCACAACCACACAATTTCTTCTCTGAAATGACAGACATTCAGATTATGTTAAGGTACTTGCTAATTAAAAATTGTCCTCTAAAAGCCACTCCATAATCAGCCAAACACTGTAAGCAAAACACTTATCTCACGCAGTCTAGGCTGAACCAGAGGGGTTATGCTGATTATAAACATTGACTTCCACACATAGAGTAGTTGCTGTTGAATTATCATCATTATGAATATCTTCAGAATAAGTTTCATTTCCAAAGTTGCTGACATCTAATTGATTTACTACTTCCTTTCAAAATCTTATGAACTTAAAGACATAGGATAGTTATTCCCTCAGAATTTTGGAATTTGCTTTGTCACTCAATGAATGGTAGCTCAACATTAGTTATATTAATTTGTGTTTGTGGAGCCCCTTTCTTCCCTGTGCCTTAACACACTTTGTACGTGTTTTGGAAGTGTTTATTGAAAAAATTTCAATTTTATTACTAAGTCATTTCAAAGCTGTTTTTATGCTTTCATTGTCTTGAGAGGCTAAGTACATGACCCACCAGGACACATACACACTCATAATTCCTGTGGTTTTTAACTAACCAGTCTTAAATTCTAGCTTTCTAGAACTCTAAAGGGTCTAGTTTACTTCATTTTGTTTTTGTTTCTGTTCAGGAAAACATAAATATTCTGTGTCAAATTGTGTCTGGACCTTAATAAGAGATTTCAGTTCTAGAATAGTTTTTGTGTTGAATAATTAGAGACTTGTGTTTTAGTTTTTATTTTGGGAGATAGGAGGAATTTAGGATAACCTGATTGTGGAGATGATTTTCTTTCTTTTTTTTTTTTTTTTAAATGTTTTATTTATTTCTAGGAGAGAGACAGAGAGAGAGATAGCGTGAGGAGGGCAGGGTCAGAGAGAGAGGGAGACACAGACTCTGAAACAGGCTCCAGGCTCTGAGCTGGCAGTCAGCAGCACAGAGCCCGACGCGGGGCTCGAACCCACAAACCGCGAGATCATGACCTAAGCGAAAGTCGGACGCTTAACCGACTAAGCCACCCAGGCGACCCTGTGGAGATGGTTTTCTGTAGCAGTTTGTCTTATAAAAGATTATTTATTTTGTGTTCTTCCTTCACATTTTATTATGAAAAATTTGAAATGTACAGAAAAATGGAAGGAATTGTTCAGTGAATTTTTATGTTAACATTTTGCTATATTTGCTTTATCTCAGAGCAGTCTGTGTTTCTCTTTACTTTGTTTTTTCCTCCCTCAAAAAGAAATGACCTTTATAGCTAATAGTAGAGCAAGTGAGAAAGAAAGAAAGAGAGACAGATAGACATGCACAGTGCCTGGCACATAGTAGACATAATAGAGCAACTTGGCAAATGAAGGAGTGAATGTGAATGAATGAATGAATTGATCTGAATAGGATATGCTTTCAGCCTCAGGCCACAAAGAAACAGTTCTCAGCTAAATCCCTGTCCTTAGGGATTTACTGTCCAGTCTGGAGGTGAGAAACCACAGAATGCAAACCACTTTGCCATGTAGCCCATGTGAAGGCTTCAGTGAAGGTCAGCATAGTCAAGCATGGCTATTGGAATTCAGAAGCAGGAATATGATCCCAGATGACTGGGGCAGTTGACCAAAACTTTTTGGAAGAAATGGAGCTGGAATTGGGCTAAGAGGTAGGACAGAGCCTGAGAGCAGAGATGGACACAGGGGCATTCTGGCCCATGGGGAGCTTGAGGCTCCCCACATACTTGGGAGGAGTGGGAGTATGGTGAACAGACAGCTGCCTGCTGGAAGACTTCCACTCAGGTGGTTAGAGAGTGGACTGCCTTCTGGGTAGTGCTCCAAGGTGGGGCCTAGCCCTGCTCCAGGCAGGAGCCACTTGCTGTTCCCTGAGTATTCCCAGTTACTCTCACTCCAGGGCTCTGCCCTTGCTGCTCACTCTGCCTAGAACACACTCCCCCCAGATGTCTGTGTGGCTCCCTCTGTCTTCTGGCCTCTGTTCAATGAGAACTTCCTCTTGATCTCCTGGCATGCACCAGCCTTTTAGCATTCCCCAGCATGCTTTGTTGAGCTTCCTACTATGTCCCCAAAACCTAGTATAGTGCCTGTGATTATATACCCATAATGTGTACATGTATATGTATAGATATATAGAGATATAGAGAGTTGGTGCTCAGGAAGGCATGAATAAATGGGAATTCTGAGGCATAGAGTGTGTTTGGTCACTTTAAGATATTTTCACATCCAAGCAGCTAAGAGAAGCTTGAGCTTCTCAAGGTTAGTACACTTGTGAGGAAGTTGGAGATTTCTGTATGGTTAGCTTGCCCTTCTAGGGCATTCATCCTTGGCATTTTTTCTTTGAAAGAATCATGTTCCTAAGTGAAGTCCTTGGTGATTCTGATGCCTCTTTTCCTCCTTCCAGGACCCCTGCAGTAGACCATGAGTCGGTAATGCCCACTGAGGACCTCTGGGAGCCATGTCAGACGAATCCGCCTCAGGGAGCGATCCAGACCTGGACCCGGACGTGGAGCTGGAGGATGCGGAAGAGGAGGAGGAGGAGGAGGAAGTGGCAGTGGAGGAGCATGGCAGGGATGACGCAGAAGACCTACTGGATGGTAAGTGGCTCTAGTGAGTGACATGGGTTGTCTTATCTTTTCTTCAGGTGGATTTTTTGCTGGAAGAGCTTGATATTTCCAGTTGGATTTCTTAGGTCATCTATTGTGAGAAGGCAGGTACTGGTTGTGACAATGAACCCCTATGCTCTTTCTCAGGAAGTGAATTTTTCCTCTGTATAGGCCTCACTTTAGTGCTGGAAGAACCTTTAGCTTTAACTCGTCTTTGACAGACCTGCAGATTCAGATTCAGAGATTTGAGAGTGGAGCATACTTGTCTAAGTCATGGAGAAGTCTGTGGCAGAGTCCTTGTGGCAAGACTTCGTGGTCTGGGAGTCATGGATTCATCAGGTGGCTACAGGCAGGTATGGGGGGAACTATGAGTTTCCTGAAATTGTATGCACAATTCTCCTTGTATGGACATGAGGGGATTAGTTGTGGAGAGATTCTCAGATGATAGGTACACAACTTCATAAAGCTTATTGCATCTCCTGTGGTGCTGCTCCGTCTCTCAGCCATTTCTACGGACTATAAATTGCTCCTGATAGAGAACTGCACCTTCATAGCTGGTAGACCCCCTCTGGACTCCTATTTGGCTCAACCCTTCCTTTGCCCCCAGCTTGTTGAAGTGGTATTGACTTTTTCTTCTCCAGTCCCGTGTGAGATCATCTGGCCAGCCACAGGGCTTCTCAATTCATTCCAGCCTTACATGGCATAGGATGTAGTTGTTTGCAAGCTTCTTATGAACTGAGGGATAAAATTTTTGTCTGTTTATAACAAACCACACTAGTAGAACTGAACATTGCATTAGATTATTGCTGCTTATATCTGAAGGAGCCTAGGAAAATGTGCTGCTACTCTTCTCCAGATTCTGGAAGAATGAACATCAGTCCTCTTTCTTTGCTGCTGGTATGTTGTCAGTTCTCATTCATCCTGACAGTTGTTGCGTGGTTCAGGGATCAGTTTTCCCTCATTTAAACTGTCTGGGAGTCTCTGCCCTATTTCCACTTGACCTCTGGCAGGAAAATTACCATTTTATTTTTTTTTCCTGATATCAGTTGCTGTCCACTGTTATCAGTCGGAATCTCCCAAGATAGTATTGTAGTTCCTTTTTATATAAAGCAGAACAAGTAGAGATAATAGAAGATAGCAAGTGCTGGAACGGTACACCATCAGACTGTCTTGCTTTAGTCTCATGGTTTTTAAGATGATGTTAGAGTCCCCTGGAATCTTTATCACTTTTTGCTTTTTATCATTTGCATTCTCACAATTATATTTTCAGGTACTCCCTAGACTTGTGTCAGGTTTAGATTGGATTTTAGATGTTGCTAGTGGGTATAATGGATATATACACATAGTCTTCCCTCTAGGCTTCTTGGAATTCTGTTTTCCTTGTTAGGTTCTTAATTATTAAAAACAAACATATCCTTCTGTGCACTTTATTATTTAGAAATGGCAAGATTTTTTAAAATTATTTTTTAATGTTTATTTTTGAGAGAGAGAGAGAGTGTGAGCAGAGGAGGGGCAGAGAGAGAGGAAGACAGAATCCAAAGCAGCCTCTAGGCTCTGAGCTGACAGCACAGAGCCTGATGGGAGGCTCAGACTCAACATGAGATTGTGACCTGAGCTAAAGTCAGACACTTAACCCACTGAGCCACCTAGGTGCCCCAATGTTTATTTATTTTTGAGAGAGCGAGCACAAGTGGGGAGGGGCAGAGAAAGGGAGACAGAGACTCCCAAGCAGGCTCTGCAGTGTCAGCACAGAACCCAACACAGGGCTTGAACTCACAAACTGTAAGATCATGACCTGAGCTAAAATCAAGATGCTTAACCGGCTGAGCCACCCAAGTGCCCCTAGAAGTGGCGAGAATTTAATTGTGATTTGTCACAGCTGTGTAACTGGAGTTTTTTCTGTTTTGTTTTACTATTTGTACAATTCTCAGATGAAATAATTTTTTAAAAATTTGAAATGAGTTATTTTTTTGCTTATAGAGTTCAGAGTGTTAAAAAAAAGTGTTCCATAGGTACTTTCTCTTTTTCTTGCCTTGCTAGGGTTATCTAACTTCTTGGAATTTGATCAAATATCCTTTGAATTTTCAATCTAGTGTTAGAGCTGTGCTCACCCAGTCACTCTCAAATGGAAGTGATAGTTCTGTTACTTGTGGCAATTTTGCCACTGTTTTGGAGCTCACAGTTTTCCTGGTTCTCTCATTGTGAACACTATGCAGTTTTGTTGAAACATCTGAGACCTGCCTGTTACTTCAGCCTTGCCCTTCCTGCCTTGGCTTGCTGGTCATCTCACAGCCTTAATGGGTAGAGCAGCCAGCTATTCTAAAATTAGGAGTAGCTATGAATAATCTTAGCTGGTATAGTGTGATGTGGCTTTTTGTTGAATTAGAGCAGTGCTTCTCAACTTGGGATGATTTTACCTCCCAGGGGACAATTTACAACATCTGAAAACAGTTTTGATTATCACGACTTCTGGGAAGTGGAGGAGGAATGCTACTGGCATCTTGTGGGCAGAGACCAGGGATGCTGCTAAACATCCTACATTGCACAGGACAGACAGCTCCATCCTACACACAGTTACTGTCCCCAAATATCAATAATGCTAAGGTTGAGAAACACTTTCAAAAAAGACACTATTACTTCAGCTTTTTTTATTGAAAGTTTTATCTTTCCTGGATAACAATAACTCACTTTTATACTGCTTCTTCAGCATTTGCACAAACATCTGAATAATCATACTAACCTTTTCAAAGAACTGTCTTTTGGCTTTGGTGATTCCCTCTATTTGTGTTTGTTTTCTTTGTAATTTCTGCCTTATAATAGTCTTCCTTTTACTTCTCGCAGTACTTTCAAACTTCTTAAGAATGTGGATACCTTTTTTTCCCTAATAAAAACAATTAAAACTATAAATTTGCCTTTAAGTACTGCTTTAGTCCATTCCCTCAGAAGCATTTTGACACACTTTATCCTACTTTATCTTGATAATCCTATCTGATAGGCAAAACAGATATGTTTTAGTGATGAGAAAACTGAGGCTCAGAAAGGCAAATGGCTTACTCAGTATAACTTAACAAGAAAGCGGCAAAGCTGGGCCTTTGGTTTCCAAAGTGGTGCTCCTTTTTCAAACCCGTGTTGCTTCTGAGACCATAGGTTCATATCATTCCCTACATGTGATGGGTTGCTTTCTTTCTTAGTTTGTGCTTTGAGGAAAGAAGTTGATTGGTAATACTGTTGACCAGAGATGAGAGGAGAATTAGAATAGCATGAGTAATGGTAAAGTAGAAGGGCAAGTATGGAATACAGTAGAGAATGGTGAACTATCTTATTTGGTGTAGAATTGGACACATTAGGGGGATGACCAGAGTGATACTGGAGTGATGGCCTGGGATGAGGTTAGGAAGGAGTTTATAATTTGTTTTTGTTTTTAATTTTTAAAGAAATGTTTTATTTATTTCTGAGAGAGAGAGAAACAGAGTGAGCAGGGGAGGGTCAGAGAAAGAGGGAGACACAGAATCTGAAACAGGCTCCAGGCTCTGGGTTGGCAGTCAGCACAGAGCCCAACGCGGGGCTCGAACCCACAAACCACGAGATCATGACCTCAGCCGAAGTCAGATGCTCAACCAACTGAGCCACCCAGGCACCCCTAGAATTTGTTTTATAGGCAGCATGGAATTGACAGAAGTTTTTACTGGGGAGCATTCATTAAACCTTTGATTTTTGGGAATGTTATTTTAGCACCATGCAGAAGAGATGGCCTATAGATAGTGAAGACCATTTAGGTCTGTGTTAGAACTTTATGGAAAGGATTAATGAATATTTGAACTGCTTGGGTCAGTTGACTTGCATAGGAGGAGTAAATGGTCAGATTCGTTGCAGTGGAATTTATAGTACTTGGTGACTTACTGGATGTGTGAGGCAGGTTGAAGATGGAATAGGTAAAGCCTGGGAGAATAATGAAACCTTTACAAAGGTGGGAAGGATGATATAGGGAGTGGATGGGGGAATTAGAGATAGTTTAGCTTTGATACATTAAGTTGGGGCATTATCTCCCCCTTGATACTAACCTTTGAATGTTGACTTGTGGGATAGTAGTCTGAGAACATGGAGGCTTTGACTCTTGGGGAGCAGGACTGTGATTTTGTCTTTAAAAAGGTAGGGAGAGGTGCGCCTGGGTGGCTCAGTCGGTTAAGTGTCCGACTTCGGCTCAGGTCATGATCTCACAGTTCGTGGGTTCAAGCCCCACCTCGGGCTCTGTGCTGACAGCTAGCTCAGCCCCTGGAGCCTGCTTCCGATTCTGTGTCTTCCTCTCTCTCTGACCCTCCCCTGCCCACGCTGCCTGTCTCTTTCTCAGAAATAAATAAAACATTAAAAAAAATTTTTAAAAAGGTAGGGAGAAGGGGTGCCTGGGTGGCTCAGTCGGTTAAAAAGGTAGTGAGAAGACAGTGCTTTCCATTTCTAACACATTAGGGGGTCATGGCACATTGTGAGACATTTTGGGTTGTTTTTTCATTCCCCTGTTTGTTTTTTTAAATTTTAGAGAGAGAGTGTGTGTGTGCATGGGGTGTGGGGGGAGAGGGGCAAAGGGGGACAGAGAGAGAGAGAGAGAGAGAGAGAGAGAGAGAGAGAATCTCAAGCAGGCTCTATGCTCAGCATTGAACCTGACGTGAGATTCAATTCCCTTACCTGGGATCATGACCTAAACTGAAATCAAAGTTGAACAACTGACTGAGCCAACCCAGGCATCCCTCATTCTCTTGTTTTTCTTTTCTCCAGAT
>NW_027529995.1:420896-470475 GCF_008692635.1 Crocuta crocuta
TTTTTTTAAATTTTAGAGAGAGAGTGTGTGTGTGCATGGGGTGTGGGGGGAGAGGGGCAAAGGGGGACAGAGAGAGAGAGAGAGAGAGAGAGAGAGAGAGAGAGAATCTCAAGCAGGCTCTATGCTCAGCATTGAACCTGACGTGAGATTCAATTCCCTTACCTGGGATCATGACCTAAACTGAAATCAAAGTTGAACAACTGACTGAGCCAACCCAGGCATCCCTCATTCTCTTGTTTTTCTTTTCTCCAGATATCTGTGTTGAGTTTTCTCTATTCTCTTGAAATGGTGGGAGAAACTGGAATTTAGCACCTTTGGGGTGTGTATGATTATCAAAGGTGGAGGTTCAAAACCTAGTGCCTCTAGAATTGGTTTTCCTCATAGAAAGTGGTTTTTCTGGTTCAGTATTTTCTTCTAGCTCAGCTTCAGGTCCAGTATCTTGCCCTAGATAAGGTACTTAGAAATATTTAGATGAAGGGAACACCTAGAATAATCTAGCCTTTACAAAAAGGTTTGTTTTCAGTTGCTGCTTAATGTGTATTCCAGTGGATGTGAAAGTATGGCATGGCTGGTGTGTGTCACAGAGTCCTATGTTTACATGGCTTTGTAAAAAGATTTTCCTTGGCCTTTGTGGTTCATTGGCACACTTGTTTTCCTCAGCATCACTCCACTCTAGGCCTTGGTAGATTCTTCCTTTCATGGCTTTGGCAACCGTAAGTGATAGTGTTTAGACCAAGAGATATTTTCAAGGGTTTTCCTGTCTATACAAATGGCAAAAATCTTAACATCTGTTTCCCCAAGGTAGCTTCTTGTCCCTTTGGAGCAGGGAGACAAGGGAAAAAAATAGCAAGAAACCTGGGTCTAAATATGCACTAATGGGTGGGTGGGTAGAAGGGATGCTTAAAATTTAAACTATTAATTAACAAGGACTTCATGTATTTCTTATTAATGTTCACCTGGATTAATGGATCCAGTTCCTGATTTTACTTGTTCTCTAAGTGAATAATGAATCTTAGTTGGTTTTTAAAAAAAAATTTTTTTAAGTTTATTTATTTTGAGAGAGACAGAGCACAAGTGGCAGAAAGGCAGCTAGGGAGGGAGAGAGAGAATCCCAAGCAGGTAGGCTGCCAGCACAGAGCCCGAGGTGGGACTTGAACCCACAAAGCTTAACCAACTGAGTCGCCCAGGCACCCCTGAATCTTAGTTAATAATCCAATTGCCTTTTCCATTACCACTTGCATTTCTTTTAGGCTACCTTTATTCCTGTGTAATATTTGCAAGGAAAAGCCAAGTGACCCATTTCTTTCCTACAGTATGTTTACTCTATTACCTGTGCCAGTTTCTCTGGTCTTTGCTTGGTTCCTGAGGATTCTAGGACCACCACCACCCTTTTCTTCTGAAAGCATTCTGCTTATCCAAGCCGTATGGCCCATGTCGTGAAGAGTCTCATTAGTCTCATTAACCTAAGACAAGAGTAGGGTTTTCCTAAAGAAATATTACTGGAAAACAAACTAAAGTCCTAGCCAGAAACTGCAGACTTAAAGAACTCACTTGTTATTCTAAGTGATTGCCTGCCAAAGGGTTTCATTTCCAAACTCAGTTCCTCAGGTCATGGTAAGCATTCTGGGAGTTTAGGAAGCTTCAGGATGAACATGACAAACCTTGTTGGAATGCCAATTTTATCGGGAGATTGGTGGAGTGGGGTTGGGGGTTGGGGGTTAGTACTTTGGTAAGGAATTTTAAAAAATTGTAATAAAAATTAGGTATAGAAAATAATTCATATGCATTTTTAGAGTAAAATATAGTATTTGTTTTCAAATAAATTTTAGAGTAGAGTTTAGAGTTTTGGATGGTGCCCTTAGAGCTCCAAAGAGCTAAGAACATTTTCTGCAACATTCAGGACCCCTTGATGGAAAAGTTTGAGAGGCCCTGGTTTAAGTTAATCAAGATCTAGACACAGACTGCCTTGATGGGCACATCTTTTTAGAACATGGAGGCCGCCTTTTGTTGTTGTTTTATTCTTGTCTGTTTTACATGGCATATCAGGATACTGAGATCTTGGAACTGCAGCTAGATCTCTTCCTTCTGGAACCTGCTTCATAGCCATCTTGTTGACAGAAAACTAACCTCCTGGATATCAACTTTGGCCTTAGGCTGACCTCCTTCACCTTAGACCACTGGTTTGGGAAAGTTGATCTCCTTCTCAACTTCTGGATCTCTGCCTTTCCTGCAGGGAGTTTGTTTTTTGCTTTTTCTCTGACCCCTTTCTATTTCTCCTCTTTTGCTTACAATGTAAAGAATTAGGGGTAAAGTGTTCTAGGCAGAGGGCCAGAAAAAAAGCCCTGGTGTGGGAACAAATTTGCTGTTTAAGAATCAGGAACATAGAAGCCATTGGTGGCTGGAGCATCGAGAATAGAGGCCAGAGTGGTCTGGGATGAGATAGGCAGAGGCCTGAGCATGTAGGGCCACTGTTGGCAGTTTGAGATATACCTGAACCCTGGGTTTATTCGTTTGGTTCTAACATGCTTTTTCAGATTCTCACCGTGAGTTCTGGACATATCACTAAATAGTAGCAGTCTGTAGGAAAAGTCATGCTCTCTGAGCAGCTGGAAGTGGAAGAAGGGTAGGGGGGCTTCCAAAAATTTGAACTAAGGTCAGAGTGGGTGGTTTTACAATGGGGTGAGGTGATCACAGCAATCTAATGGGAATTCTAGCCACTGTTTTCTCCCACCTATGGAAGCCCCCAGGAGCCTTCACAAAGGCAGCATAGTCTATGGAGTTGTAGTTTTCACCATTTTTTATGACCTTCCTGTTGCATTAGACATCCTTATATTAAGCCTAGATTTCTTCCTTTTCTAAGAATAGTTCTTTTTTAAGAAAATATTTATTTTGAAAAATAGAGTGTGCATATGTGTACTTCCATGTGAACTGGGGAGGGGGAGAGAGAGAGAGAGAGAGAGAATCCTACAAAGGCTTGGCACTTTCAGTGCAGAGCCCAACACAGGGCTCAATCGGATGAACTGTGAGGCCATGACCTGAGCCAAAATCAAGAGACGATGCTTAACTGACTGAGCCACCCAGGCATTCCTCAGATCCTTTAAAAAAATTTTTTTTTAATGTTTTATTTATTTCTAGGAGAGAGAGAAAGAGAGACAGCGTGAGCAGGGGAGGGCCAGAGAGAGAGGGAGTCACAGACTGAAACAGGCTCCAGGCTCTGAGCTGGCAGTCAGCACAGAGCCCGATGCGAGGCTCGAACCCACGAACCGTGAGATCATGACCTAAGCGAAAAGTCGGACGCTTAACCAACTAAGCCACCCAGGCGCCCCAACCTCAGATCCTTTTTAAAAAAATTCAGTGTGATAGAATCCATTCCTGTTGTCCATTTTGATGCTCAAATTGTCCTGGGTTTGGCTAGTGGGAGCCCCTTCCAGCCAACTTCAGTGTTCCTTTGACATGTTCCCTACAATTTGTGAGCACTTCCTTTTCTTTCTGGTATAATGGTGTTCCAGACCTAGCTTGTATTTTCTCTGTTCCAACCTGGGAATTGGCGTTTTCTCCAAACTCCTGCTTTCTTTTAGAGGGAAATGATACATAGAAACCAAGTTCTGGGCTATACATGTGCTCATTACTACTAGGATATCATTGATTGTTGGCTCTTTTGGTCTCTAGAGCTAGGAAATACTTTTATTTAAAAAACTGTGGCCAGGGATGTCTGGGTGGCAGTTAAGTGACTTCGACTCAGGTCATGATCTCACGCCTTGTGGGTTTGAGCCCTGCATTGGGGTCTGTGCTGTCACGGTGAAGCCTCTTTCAGATCCTCTGTTTCCCTCTCTCTCTGCCCCTTGCTCATTCTCTCATTCTCTCTCTTTCTCAAAAATACTGGATACTCATCAGTGGGGAGGGCAATGAAGAGGGTGAGGAAAGAAGACTGAGAAAAAATTGCCACTGAGGTAGTAGGAGACCCAAGAGAAAAGTGCTGTGATCACTTAAAACAACAACAACAACATGCAATTTCAAGGAGGAAGTGATCAATTGTGTTACTTAAAGGGTAGCAATAACCAGGGTAGTATGAGGAGTAAGAATGGACTGTTGGATATTTGCAATATTTGCAAATCAGTCAACGTGATACATCACATCAATAAGAGAAAAGATAAAAACCTTATCATCATTTCAATAGATGCAGAAAATGCATTTGATGAAGTATGATACCCATTCATGATAGAAACCTTCAAGAAAGTAGGTTTATAGGGAACATACTCAACATAGTAAAGGCCTTATATGTAAAACCCACAATTAATATTATCGTCAATGGGGAAAAACTGAGAGCTTTTTCCCTAAGGTCAGGAACAAGACAAGGATGTCCACTCTCAGTGGATAGTACTTGAAGTCTTAGCCATAGCAGTCAGACAACAAAAAGAAATAAAAGGCATCTGCATCAGTAAGGAAGAAGTAAAACTTCCGGTATTTGCAGATGACATGATACTATATATAGAAAACTCTAAATACTTTACCGAGAAACTGCTAAAACTGATAAATGAATTCAATAAGGTCACACACAGGGTTCAAAATCAATATACAGAAATCTGTTGCATTTCTATACACTAATAATGCAGCAGCAGAAAGAGGAATTAGGAAAACAATCACATTTACAATTGTACCAAAAAAAAAAAAAATCAAAATGCCTAGGAATAAACTTAACCAAAGAGATGAAAGACCTTTACTCTGAAAACTATAAAATATTGATGAAAGAAATTAAAGCTGATAAAAAGATATGGAAAGGCATTCTGTGCTCATGGATCCAAAGAACAAATAATGTTAAAATGTCTATACTACCCCCAAATAATTTACAGATTTCCTGCAATCCCTATCAAAATACCTACATCATTTTTCACAGGACTAGAACAAATAATCCTAAAGTTTGTATGGAACCAAGAAAGACCTTAAACAGCCAATGCATTCTTGAAAAAGAAAATAATTGGAGGTATCAATCAGAATTTCAGACCTCAAATTATATTACAAAGCTATAGTAATCAAAACAGTATTGTACTGGAACAAAAAATAGACAAACATAACAATGGAACAGAATAGAAAGCCCAGAAATAAACGCACAACTATATGGTCAGTTAACCTTTGACAAAGGAGGAAAGAATATACAATGGGAAAAAGTCTCATCAACAAATGGTGTTGGGAAAACTGGACGACTTTCTTCTACCATACACAAAAACAAATTCTAAATGGATTAAAGACCTAAATGTGAAACCTGAAACCATAAAAATCCCAGCAGAGAACACAGCCTGTAATTTCTCTGACACTGGTTGCAGCAACATCTTTCTAGATAGGTCTCCTGAGGCAAGGGAAACATGAGTTAAAATAAATTATTGGGACTACATCAAAACAAAAATCTTCTGCACAACAGGGGCACCTAGGTGGCTCAGTCAAGCGTCTGACTCTTGGTTTCAGCTCAGGTCATGATCTCATGGTTTGTGAGTTCAAGCCTCACGTTGGGTTCTGCACTGACAGCGTGGAGCCTGCTTGGGATTTTCTCTCTCTCCCTCTCTCTCTGCCCCTCCCCTGCTCTCTCTCGCTCTCTCTCTCAAAATAAATAACCTTAAAAAATTAAAAAAAAAAATCTTCTGCACAACAAAGGAACGAACCAACAAAACTGAAAGACAATCTAACTGAATGGGAGAAGATAATTGCAAATGATATATCTGAGAATGGGTTAGTACCCAAAGTATATGAAGAACTTATACAACTCAACACCAAAATAATAATAATCCTCATCATCATCAGAACAATAATAATAATTTAAAAATGGGCAGAAGAGATGCATTGATATTTCTTCAAAGAAGACGTCCAGATGGCCAAGATGCTTAACATCACTCATCATCTGGGAAATGCAAATCAAAACCACAATGTCACCTCACACCTGTCAAAATGGCTAAAATGAAAAACACAAGAAACAAGTGTTGGCGAGGATGTGGAGAAAAAGGAACCCTCATGCACTGTTGCTGGGAATGCAAACTGGTACAGCCACTGTGGAAGACAGCATGACGGTTCCTCAAAAAATTAGGAATAGAACTACCCTACTATGATCCAAGAATCTACCCCAAAAATAGAAAAGCACTGGTTCAGAAAGGTACATGGACCTTTTGTTTATCACAGCATCATTTACAATGGCAGCAGCCCAAGTGTCCATCAGTAGATGACTGGATAAAGAGGATGTGGTGTATATATACACACATATATACGATGGAATATTATTCAGCCACAAAAAGAGTGGCAACACAAGTTGCCATTTGTAACAACATGGATAGATTTAGAAAATATAATGCTAAGCAAAATAAGCCAGAGAAAGACAAATATTATATGATTTCACTCATATGTGGAATTTAAGAAACAAAACAAACAAAGGAAAAAGACACAAACAAAAAACCAGACCCTTAACTATAGAAAACAAACTGATGGTTGCTAGAGGGGTGGTGGGTGGGGGCATGGGTGGAATAGGTGAAGGGGACTAAGAATATACTTATCCTGATGAGCACGGAGTAACATGGAATTGTTGAATCACTGTAATGTACACCTAAAACTAATATAACACTATTAATTACACTGGAATTAAAATTAAATTAAAATTAAAACAGAATTGGCTGTCGGGATTTAGCAGTGTGAGAGCTTGGTAACCTTGATGAGCATTTCAGTGCCATGAATAGGTGCTGTAACAAGAACAGTTAGAGAGGAATTGGAGACCCTGAGAATAGACACAGCTTTTTAGGGGAGTTTTGCTATACAAGGAAACAAAACAAAAAAAGAAACAGTAAATGAGGGGGTATTTGAGGTCAAGGAAAGGCTTTTTTAGGGGCACCTGAGTGGCTCAGTTGGTTGAGTGTCTGTCTGACTCTTGATTTCGGCTCAGGTCATGATTTCACAGTTCATGGGATCGAGCCCCATGTTAGGCTCTGTGCTGACAGTGTGGAGCCTGCTTGGGATTCTCTATCTCACTCTGTCTCTCTGCCTCTTTCTCTCTCAGATAAATTTAAAAAAAAACATTAAAAAAATAAAAAAGAAAGGCCTTTTTAAAAGTTAAAAGTTTTTATCCTTCTAACATTTTGCCAGTGGGGCTTATCAGGTAGGGAAGGAGAAATGGATGACCCAGTATAATTGGAGGCAGTTCATTCTGGCTTAAGCCAAGGCCTGGGAAAAAGCCTTTACATCAGCATGTTAGTGTGTGATAGAAAGGATTATTCCTCAGGACAAAGTAATCATCTTCATCTAAATTTTTGTGGTCTTGGGCAAGACCTTGCTGAGCCTTCAGGTTCACTTCCACAAGATGGAATTCTGCAACCTGAACTCTAGATCTGATGTTTTCTCATTCTGGATGAAGACGTGGAAGTATGGGCATGTTTTTAGGAACAAAGAAGAATCACCAAAGCAAAGCAAAGGGCTGTGAATCAGCATAGAAGGCCAGTTTAGCCAGGTGACTTGAATGCAAGACCGTGTAAATAGCTCTCTATTGCATTTTAGCATTTTTTCCTCAACTTAGATGGTCAGCACCATTCCTTAAATTACAGATTCAAGACAGAATTTTTTATTCTGTATTTGTTCTATCCTCTTTCTTCCCTTCCCCAGAAAGTTGTATCACCTTTTCCTGAGGTGACTTGAATATCTGTTGTTGGACTGATTTTTCAGAGTAGCCTAAATCAAGAGTTTAGGGTGACTTCTTAATAGAAATGAAATAGTGCCAATTTTGAAACCATTTCCTGCCCTTTTTTATGTGTCAGGCTTAAAGACACAAAGGGGCAGAGTTTGGGTACGCTGGGGGCAGAAGATTGTTTTGTAAATCTGTGGCAGGAAAGTGTATCAGATGTTGACCCAGTTCAGAGTGATTAGATAGGAACTTCAACCCTTTTCCCAATAATCTAGGGGGTGGGAGCTTCTGATTGTGAGTTTAATTTGCATTTCCCTGATTAGTTAAGATGTTAGTCTTTTTTCAATATGCTTATGACCATTTTCACTCTTATGAAGTGTCTGAACACATGTTTTGGGCCATTTTTCTTTCCTTTTATTTATTATTGATTGGAATTCTTCATATCTGGTTATGAGTCTTTTTTTTTTTTTTTCTAGGAGAGAGGGAGAGACAGCATGAGCAGGGGAGGGTCAGAGAGAGAGGGAGTCACAGACTGAAACAGGCTCCAGGCTCTGAGCTGGCAGTCAGCACAGAGCCCGACGCGGGGCTCGAACCCACAAACCGTGAGATCATGACCTAAGCGAAAGTCGGATGCTTAACCGACTAAGCCACCCAGGCGCCCCTCTGGTTGTGAGTCTTATTGGATACACATACACAAACATCTTTTCCTTCTATATTGCTTGATTTTTCACACTTTTAATTGTGTTTTGTGGGGTTTTTTTTTTGCAGTTTTATATCCCTTTTTAAATTGTATTTTTGATGAATAGATGTTTTATTTATAATGAAATCAAATTTATTTTAAAAAATTTTTTTTAATGTTTTATTTCTAGGAGAGAGAGAGACAGCGTGAGCAGGGGAGGGTCAGAGAGAGAGAGGGAGACACAGAATCTGAAGCAGGCTCCAGGCTCTGAGCTGGCAGTCAGCACAGAGCCCGACGCAGGGCTCGAACCCACGAATTGCGAGATCATGACTAAGCGAAAGTTGGACGCTTAACCGACTAAGCCACCCAGGCGCCTCGTAATCAAATTTATTTTTACCCTTTATGTTTAGTGCTTTAGTACTACCCCAACGTCATGAAGCTATTGTTATTTTCTAAAAGCTTTAAATGTTTTACCTTCACATTTAGGTCAGTGATCCATTGTGAATTGATTTTTGTATTGTGTGAGGTAGGGGTCAGGGTTTATCCTTCTCTTTCCCAAATATGATTATCTAATTGATCCAGCATTCTACATTGCATTTTCCTGTACCTTTTGTTGTAAACCGAGGTATAGTACCTACATAGCTCTGTCTCTGAACTCTATTTTTTTCCCCCACATAACTTTTAGGGAAATGGGAGTAGAGGGAAAATTATGCAGTGTGGTGGCTAAGAGCATGAACTCTGGAGACAGATCAGTCACCTGAGTTCAAATCCTGTCTTTATTACATATGGCTTTTTGGGCACATTTCCCTTTCTGTAAAATGGGAATAATTGTAGCATCATCTATTTAATAGGGTGGTTTTGAGGACTGGATGAGTTAATGTTTATAGTATTTGTAATGGCCCTGGGCATGACTGGGGATGCTGTGCATGGGATCCATATCTGGCAGGTTTCACTGCAGACCTGGTGCTGGGCCTGTAGCTATTCACCAGCTACTTTGTCTGCCCTGACTTCACAGTTCCCAGCAATCTTCCTGAAGGGGAATGTCTTTAAGTATTTTGTAAATTGTCTTCTGAAGTCTTATAGTAAGTAGTCTTTGGTCCAATTTAGAGTACAGAAGCAGGATGTACCAGGTTTGAATAAAATTCCCCAGAGAGGTGCGCCTGGGTGGCTCAGTCCGTTAAGCATCCGACTTTGGCTTAGATCATGATCTCACAGTTCGTGGGTTTGAGCCCCGCATCGGGCTTTGTGCTGACAGCTAGCTGAGAGCCTGGAGTCTGTTTCTGATTCTGTATCTCCCTCTCTCTCTGACCCTCCCCTGCTCACGCTGTCTCTCTCTCAGAAATAAATAAAACATTTAAAAAAGATTCCCCAAACAGCATACCAAGAGAGAAAGCATCAGTTAACTAACCTTGTCTTCCTAGATCAGAGTAACTCTAGCCTTTTGCATTCATGGAGTTAAAATTTAAGGTTCCAGCCAACAAGACTGTTCTGAAGGTCCATAATCTGCACTATTATTATTATTTTGCCAAGACATGACTTTTAATGATGCTGTCTTCTGGTTGGGGCTTGGAGAGTGATCATTGAACCCTGTCTTTCAGAGCATCTGCTCCTCAATCTACCCTGTTCTCTGCTCTCAGATCAGAAATTCTGATCATTAAGAGTCTGACGGGATTGTTTAAATGTTTCAGTTGTACATGAATGCATTTTGTGGAGGAAATTATGTGCTGTAGCAGTCTTCTCCAATTTGGGCATTTTGCAAAGGTATCTTCTCTCTTGCCTCCTGTGCTTTCCCACCATGATGTCTATTGTGAAGTCTGATACTTTGCTTGTGATACCCTACTCTTTGTTCATAGCCTTTTCTCAACTAATGAGTCCTTCTGGGAATTTGGTTTTATTTTGTGTGGTTGGTAGCCTCAATACTTCAAAATGTTGTCAGTAGAATGAAAAAGTAAAAGAAGTTCCGTTGATTGACCTTACCCCACCTCCCCCTACAATACAGATTCCTAGCATGCTTTTGTTTGTGCATTGGACCAGCCTTACTGTCTTCTATGTTAACAGACACAAGTAACAAATTTTAAAGGATTATCACCTTAGTGTGTGTACCCAAGTCCTCTCTCAAGAGAAACAGAATGAGCTTTTACTATTTTTTTCTTTTCTCATTTCCACTTAAAAGAGGCAGCACTTATGCCATCCTAGTTTTCTCTTGTTGTGGATACTCTTACATGGGACCCTAGCGGAGTTTGCATGTTATGGAAAGATTTGTATGTTATTCTGTGCTTCTGCCACCATTTAAAGTGTTATTTCCAGACAGGAGAATGGGTGTGGGTGGGGTTTTGCCAGCCTGAGCTCCACAGGGAGGGGCAATAGTTCCCCAAGGTCACAAACAGGCTTATTCTCTTCATTCTTCTTTTAAAATCCCCACTTTGGTGATGCAGAGATCCTGTTTTCCCCTCTTACTGTCAGCTCTCAGGCTCAGTGGGGATGCCTGGAGATTGCTTTCTAGCCTCCTTGAGAGAGGCTGCCAGTTGGAGTCCTCACAGAAGAGCAGGAAGCTCTGCGTGGACTGACATAGCCCTTGAACCAGCTCCAGTCTTGACACTTCTCTCTGGTTATATAACATCAAGCAGCTGCAGCTTCCAGAGCTGCTTTATTCCTTGTAGTGCTGAATGACAGGTGGAGGAAGCAGTGCCCCTTTAGTGATTCTGAAGTTTCCAGGAATAATTTGCTTGAGTATTTAATTCTATTTTTATTTCTCCCATGTTTGCATCACTTGTACTTTGGGAAACAAGCAAGGAAATATTCCATTGCTTCAGTCTTCCCATTAAGATCCCTAGCCTACTAGTCCCTATTTTATTTATTTATTTGTTTGTTTATTTATTTATTTATTTATGGTGAAGTTTTTAATTTTTCATTATTTTAAAAATTATTATTTATTTTAATGTTTATTTATTTATTTTGGGAGAGAGAGAGTACAAGTAGGGAGGAGACAGAGAGAAGGAAAAAGAGAATCCCAGGCAGGCTCTGTGCTATCAGTGCAGAGCCCCATGTGGGGCTGGATGTCACAAACCATGAGATCATGACCTGAGCTGAAATCAAGATTTGGTCGTTCAACCAACTGGGCCACTCAGGTGCCCTGAAGGTTTTTTTTTTTAAATGTATTTATTTTTGAGAGAGATAGTGCAAGCAGGGGACAGAGGATCTGAAGCTCAACTGAGGCGCCCCTGGCATAATCCTCTTTAAAAATCTTTATTAGAGAGATAAGAGACCTTTGGAAGTAAAATTACAAAGGAAATTTTGAGGAAAGAATGGCCAGTCTATTATCACTTGAGACCTTTAGCAGATCTGGAAGGAAGAGGTCTCACCCCAGGCAGCTGGCTGAAGATTGTTAGGTGCCACAGTCACCGGGTGCCTTGGGTCATGTATTGCTCTTGGATGGGCTGCAGCTGTTTCCAGATAGGATTCGGCTCTTTCTCCATCTTTGCACCCTGGGCAGTGGGGTTTTCCTCCCTTAATGTGTTATGATGGCTAGATGTGGTGTTACTTCTGGAATTCTGGGGGATGGAAGGATAGGGTAAATTAGGCTAAGTATGTGATCAGCATTAATGTTTAGCATGGAGATTTCAGTTAAGGAGAGAAAAAATTAGTGGGAATTTTCTTGTGGCAGACGGAATAATAAAGTTCAGTGATTCGAGTAAGTGTGGGAATACTTCAAGAACCAGTCTAAATTTCTGAAGTAATGATTTCAGTTTTGACTACTACAGGCAATGAAGTTTTTCAGATTTGTAAGTGTTCTTTATTACACTTACAAATCCTTTGCTATTTATGTTATAAATAGCATCGAGTCTGTGGCTTATCACTTAACATTGTTCAGCGTTCTTTGTTGTAAAAAAAAAATCTGTAATTTTATTGTAGTCACTTTAAGCTTTTCTGTTGTTCAGTAGTCATTTATTTCATGGGTGAAAAAGAGGTATATTTTAAAGATTGGAGTGTAGTTTTCATCAACATCTTTTTTTTTAAAAACATTTATTTTGAGAGAGAGAGCGAGTGAGCATGAGCAGGGGAGGGGCAGAAAGATAGGGAGAGAGGGAATCCAAAGCAGGCTCCTTGCCATCAGCACAGAGCCCAGTGTGGGACTTGAACCCCCAAATTGTGAAATCATGACCTGAGCCGAAATCAAGAGTCAGATGCTCAACCAGCTGAGGCACCCAAGTGCCCCTTATTATTTTTTTTATAAGGCTGCCTTGTGAAGAGCAGAAGTTTTTAATTTTGATGAAGCACTTATCATTTTTTCCCCTTGTGGTTCAAGCTTTTTGTATCCTGCTCAAGAAATCTTTACTTACCCTCGGGGCACCTGGGTGCCTCAGTTGGTTGAGTGTCCAACTTCAACTCAGGTCATGATCTTACACACAGTTTATGGGTTTGACCCCCTCCTCCCCCCACATCAGGCTCTGTGCTGACAGCTCGGAGCCTGGAGCCTACTTTGGATTCTGTGTCTCCCTCTCTCTGTCCCTCCCCTACTCTTGCTCTTTCTTTCTCTCAAAAATAAACATTAAAAAATAAAAAAAAATCTTACCCTAAAGTTGCAAATATTTTCTACTATATATTCTGCTAGAAGTTTTATAGTTTAAGCTTTTATATTTAGGCCTTGATTCATTTTGAATTATTGTTTATATATGATATGGAATGAAGTGAGGATTGTATCTATTGCAAATGGTTGTCTTTCTCCACTGAATTACTTTTTTTTTTTAAGATTTTTTTTTTTAATATTTTTTATTTATTTCTAGGAGAGAGAGAGACAGCGTGAGCAGGGGAGGGTCAGAGAGAGAGGGAGTCACAGACCGAAAGAGGCTCCAGGCTCTGAGCTGGCAGTCAGCACAGAGCCCGACGCGGGGCTCGAACCCGAACCGCGAGATCATGACCTAAGCGAAAGTCGGATGCTTAACCGACTAAGCCACCCAGGCGCCCCTCCACTGAATTACTTTTAATTGCCTTTGCAAAGAATCAATTGACTATAAATGTATGGTCTAATTCTGGACTGTATTATGTTAATTACTATGTCTATCCCTAGGCAAAATCATAATTACTGTAGTTTGAATCATATAGTACAAGAATTCCAACATTTTTGTTGTCTTAAAAATTATTTTGATTACTCTAGGACTTTTGCATTTTCATAAGAATTTTAGACTCCTATCAATTTCTTTTTTTTTAATTAAAAAATTTTTTTTAAATTTATTTCTGAGATAGAGAGACAGCATGAACAGGGGAGGGTCAGAGAGAGAGGGAGACACAGAATCCAAAGCAGTCTCCAGGCTCTGAGCTAGCTGTCAGCACAGAGCCTGATGCAGGGCTCGAACCCACGAACGTGAGATCATGACCTGACCTGAGCCGAAGCCTGACGCTTAACCGACTGAGCCACCCAGGCGCCCCGACTCTTATCAATTTCAATTGCAGATAGTGGCCACAGTTAAAATAGCAAATAAGGTGGAAGCTACATTGCCTTTTATGCTAGCCTTGGAAGTTATCTGTCATTTCTGTCTTATTCTTTTGGTTTTAAACAAGCCATAAGCCCACCCAGATTCAAGAGAAAAAGATTAGAATCTATTTCTCAATAGGAGGAGGATCAGGGTCAAACTGTAGGAAAGCATTGGGATGAAAGATATTGTTGCATGTGTCTTTGGAAAAAACAGTCTGCCACATTCCACCCTATGGCCATAGTAATTCACATCATCCCACATGCAAAATATGGTACCCCCTTTCCTCAAGACCCTCAAAGTTTCATCCCATTTCATCATCAGTTTATGGTCCAAGATCTTGTCATCTAACTCAGATCCATGTGTGAATGTGGCTTTTAGTTGTAATTTCTTGAATTCACTCCTTAAGTACAGTTTCTTTTATATGAGGACTTTCTTCTAAATCTTTTGTTTAACAGAGAAGATCTGCTTCACATGCCTCAAAAACCTTTAGGAGGCCTTTTGTCTGTTTGAAAAGGTCTATGAGGCACTACTTTAAATATTTCTGAAATCATAACAAAAGGTCTTACAGGTCGACCCTGGATTTGATCTCAATTTTCCATGTTACTGCTCGTGATAGAATTGCTAAACTTTCTGAAACAATGTTCTTTTCCTTAAGCTTCCTATAACCTTTTCCTTTAAGCTTTCATCAATAATCTCTTTGAGACCTTTTGGGTTTTATGACCAGTCTGTTTTTTACCCTTCCAGCTTCTGCTCACCACTTGACCCCAAATGCAAAGCCATACTTTAATTTTTTATTGAATTCTTTATTCTTATATACCCTAAGTACCAAGTTTCTTTCAATTACTAATACTATGTCCATAAATTTCTCCAAAACTTAAGTGATTTAAAACAATAACATTTATTATTTCTTGTGGTTACTGCTTGGCTAACAGCCTAACATCTCAGTCATCTAGTTTTCCCTCCCTTCCTTTCTTTTTTAATTTCTTTTTTTTTAAAAGTAAGCTCTATCCCCAGTGTGGGGCTCAAACTCACCACTCCAAGATCAAGAGTTGCAAGCTCTACTGACTAAGCCAGACAGGTGCCCCTAGATTTCTCTTGATTGAATTTTTCTTGACTATAGATATTTTCCCGTTTCTTTGCATATCTGGTGATTTTTGAGTAAATAAAAATGGTCTTTGTGCATAATATATTGTAGTGGCTCTGCATTCTTGTTCATTCTAATTTTAGCAGATAATTCAGTTACTGATTGATCACCTTGAACATATGAAGCCTTGGTTTTATGCCATTTTAGTATGAATCTGTGAAAAGCCTAGGATGTTTCCCAATTGGTAGGACTCAATCTCTAAATTCTCTCTTCCTGCAGACCTTGTCAGGGCTTTGTTTTATGCTTTGTTAGGAAGGATCCAGTATATAGGTCTTACTCTAGAGTGTACTTCTTACTCTTAGGGACAGCCTTTCTTTTGTTGGAGCAGGATGGTAGGGATGTTATATAAGATGTTAATGATATCTTTCTAAATTTTGTTTGTTTTTTATTTATTTTTGAGACAGAGACAGAGCACGAGTGGGGGAGGGGCGGCAGAGAGAGAGGGAGACATAGAATCTGAGGCAGGCTCCAGGCTCTGAGATATCAGCACAGAACCCCATGCGAAGCTCGAACCCAGTAACCATGAGATCATGACCTAAGCCAAAGTCAGATGCATAACTGACTGAGCCACCAAGGTGCCCCAGTTAATGATATCTTTCAACTCTGGCAAGTCTAGAACTCCCCAGTTCCCCTGGCAGTGCTCTTCCCCTAGCACTGCTAGGGTTCTAGTATCTCTATGCTGCTCTCACTGTGGCCAGATACATACTCTGAATGATTTCACTTGTTTGAAATTTTTTGAGGTTTGCTTGAGGTACAGTATATGCACAATTTTGATAAATGATACGTGAACTGTTGAAAACAATGTGTGTTTTATCATTGTTGAGTGAAGGGTTCTAAATATGTTTGTTAATTTAGATTTGTTAATTGTCGCATTCAGTTCTTGTATAGCTTTACAGATGTTTTTGTCTGTTGGCTCATATTCTTGAAAGAGACTTGTTAAGTCTCTCACTGTGATTGTAGATTTCCGTATTTTTTCTTTCAATTTTGTCAGTTTTAATGTATTTTGAAGTTTAGGTATTGTGTGCATATAGATTTGATATTGTTATATTTTCTTTGTACAATGACCTTTTGTCATTATGAAACATTTCTTTTTATTTCTAGTAATGCTTCTACCCCTAATGTCTCTTTCACCTGATATTAGTATAGTTAGATGTGTCAGCTTTTGGTTAGTGTTTATTAGTGTTTATTCTTTTACTTTTTTTTCTATTCTTTTACTTTCAACTCTTTCTTCTTATTGGTTTTTCATCTTTGTACTAGTTATTTGGTTTTTTTTTAATTTAGTCTAACAAGTTTAGTCTTTTAATTGGAATATTTAGTCCATTTACAGTTAATGTAATTATTGATAGAGTTGTGTTAAAATTTATCATCTTGCCGTTCATTTTCTATCTCATCTTCTATCTTGTTCTTTTTCTTCCTTTGGATTAATCAAGTTGTTGGAGTTATTTTTGTTCTTGTTTTTTAATGATTTAATTTTCTCCCAACTGGCTTGTTATATGCTCTTTTCCTATGCTTTTTGTGGTTATCTTAGACTACGGTATGCATCCTTGTCTAATATAAATCATTGCTTTTATTTCTTCCCCAACTGTATTAAAACTTAGAACATTTTAAATCTGTTTACTTCTTTCATGCCTTTTAGGTTATATATTCTTATTTTAATTCTACACATTTTATTTTATTTAAAAATATTTTTAATGTTTATTTTTGAGAGAGAGAGAGCACAAGAGTGAGTGAGCATGAGTGGGTGAGGGGCAGAGAGAGAGGGAGACACAGAATCTGAATCAGGCTCTAGGCTCTGAGCTGTCAGTGCAGAGCCTGACATGGGGCTCAAACCCACGAATTGAGGAATCATGACCTGAGCTGAAGTCAGATGCTTAACTGACTGAGCCACTGAGGTGCCCCTGATTTCTACACATTTTAAATGCCATAACATGTTCTTGTTTCTCTATAGTCAGTATTTATTATATTTTCCACATGTATACCCTTCTCTATTTTTTATTTATTTATTTTTTTTTGGAGTTTATTTGAGCAAACATCAAGTAGGGCAGTGCCAACTAGAAGAATTTAGGAGCATTTCCCTTTGTGGTGTTTTCATTCCTTTTTGTTGTTGTTGTTGTTATTGTCTGAGATCATTTTCTTTCTGTTTCAAGGACTTCCTTAAGTGTTTATATTTGAAAATGTTTCTTGGCAACAAATTTAATCTGTGTTTTTATTTAATTTATTTAATCTGTGTCTGAAAATTGCTTTCTGACTGATATATTAGGTGATAGAAAATTCTAGGTTGCCAGTTACTTTCTTTCAACACTTGGAAGATTTCCACTGTCTTCTAGCATCTTTCACGTCTGAAAAATCCATTGTCATTCTTATTGTTGCTCCTTTGAAGGTAATGTATTCTCCGCCACTCATGACTGCTTGTACAGTTTTTTCTTTGGTATCAGTTTTTAACAGTTTTGCTATAAGCTCCCTAGGAATGGTTTTTTGTTGTGTTTTGTTTTGTTTTTTTTCTATTTACGCTACCTGTCATCCACAGAGCTTCTTGATTCCAGTTATTATATATGTTATTTCTAGACTTTCCCTTTGCCTTTTTTTATAGATTCTGATTATTTGGTGACATTATCCCTCTTTTCATTTTCTCCATTTTTTCTTTGTATTCTTGCACATTTTATCAGTTATTTATTTATTTAGTTTCTAGATCACCAGTGATTCTGGTTCTGTTGTCTGTTTATCCCTCTTAGTTTATGATCATTTGGTCTTGTCTCCTGGCATAGCTAGTAATTTTTCATTAAATGCTGGGCAGTGTACATAAAAAGTTATAGAGACTATGGATGATATCTTTAGAGAAGTTTTCCTTTTCTTCTTCTAGGCACATACAGTGGGGCTGATCACCTTGATCCAGTAGGACTAAGCTGAATAAATGTTGGATCATAGTTTATAAGCCTTTGTTTACTCCTGGCACACCCCTGTTTCTAGAGTGAGGCCATCCCATAGGTTCCACCTGAGAGCCAAGGTATTCCTTGGAACCATCTGCTCTGCTGGTTCCTAAATTTCTAATCCTTCTCTACATCTCAAGATTGCAGAATCATATGCTCTGTTTTTCAGTGGCTTTTGGTTTAGCTTCTTAATCTCCCATCTCACCTTTATTTTTAAAAATTAAAAAAATTTTTTTTAAATTTATTTGTGTGTGTGTGTGTGTGAGAGAGAGAGAGAGAGAGACAGCCTGAGCAGGGGAGGGTCAGAGAGAGAGGGAGACACAGAATCTGAAGCAGGCTCCAGGCTCTGAGCTGGCTGTCAGCACAGAGCCCGACGCGGGACTCGAACCCACGAACCATGAGATCATGACCTGAGTCAAAGTCAGCCCTCAATTGAATGAGCCACCCAGGCGCCCCCCATCTCTCCTTTAGAGTGAAGCAAATGACTTGAATGAAAATGAACTGAGTTTTTGGCTCAGTTCTGCTTTTCCCATTTCACCAGGGTTGTGGGTCCCTCATGTCTTCAATTTTTGTCTTTTTAGCCCTCATGTCAAAAGTTCTGGTTTCTTTGCTTTTTATTAACAGTCCTCTGTTTGGGTGACTCTCAGCTTGCCCCAGCACTCAGACTTGGCAAAAGAGGGGAATAAATAGTGGGAGAATGCTAGCTCACCTCTTCTTGATTTCCCTTTCTCTGGAATTTTGTCCCTTCTACTTCTGGTTTTCTCAGCATCTCTTCATGCCTTCAAAAGGTTTGGTTTTTTTTTTAATTCGATAACATATTTCTAGCTATTCTTAGTGCAAGCATTGGTTTGCCTCAAGCTATTCCATCTTAGCTGGAAGCAGAAGCACCAAGCCAACATTTTAAAATATGTATATATTCTCATTGAGGTACATTTTAAAGTGTATAATTCAATGATTTTTAATATATTCACAAGGTTGTTTAACCATCACCACTGTCTAATTTCAGAATAGTTTCATTACTCCAAAAAGAAACCCTGTTATCCATAGGCAGTCACTCCCATTACCCCCTCTCCCAGCCCCTGGCAACCACTATCCTGCTTTCTGTCTATATAGATTTACTTGCTTTGGGCATTTCTGTAGGTGGGATTGTACAATATGAGGTCTTTTTTTTTTTTTTTAACTTTTCTTTTTTTAATGTTTTATTTCTGAGAGAGAGAAACAACGTGAGCAGGGGAGGGTCAGAAAGAGGGAGATACAGAATCTGAAGCAGGCTCCAGGCTCTGAGCTAGCTGGCAGCACAGAGCATGTTGCGGGGCTTGAACCCACGAACTGTGAGATCATGACCTGAACCGAAGTCGGACGCTTAACCAACTGAGCCACCCAGGCGCCCCAGACAATATGAGATCTTTTGTGTCAGACTCCTTTAACTTAGTGTATTGACTAAGCCAACTGTGTGTATGTGTGTGTTAAAATATATGTAACATAAAATTTACCATTTTAGCCATTTTTAAGGTGTAGAATTCTGTGTCATTAAGTAGATTTACACTGTTTTGCAACCATCACCACTGTCCATTACCAAAACTTTTTCAACATCCCATATTGAAACTCTGTACCCTTTAAACCATCACTCTCCATTACTTTCTGTCTCTATGATTTTAACTGTACTAAACACTTCATATAAATAGAATCATACAGTATTTGTCCTTTTGTGACTGAATTATTTCACTTAACATAATGTTCTCAAGAATCACGTTGTAACCCAGCAATTGCACTACTAGGTATTTATCCAAGGGATACAGGTGTGCTGTTTCAAAGAACCACATGCACCCCAATGTTTACAACAGTGCTATTGGCCATAGCCAAAGTATGGGCCCAGATTGCCATCGACAGACGAATGGATAAAGAAGATGTGATGTATATATATATATATATATATATATATAATGCAGTATATACAATGCAATATTACTCAACAATCAAAAAACTGAAATTTTGCCATTTGCAACTGTGTATGGAACTAGAGGGTATTTATGCTAAGGGAATTAAGTCAGAGAAAGACAAATATCATATGACTTCACTCATATGTGGAATTTAAGATACAAAACAGATGAACACAAGGAAAGAGAAGCAAAAGTAATATAAAAACAAGGAGGAGGACAAAACATTAGAGACTCTTAAATACAGAGAACAAATGGAGGGTTGTTGGAGAGGTTGTGGGTGGGAGGATGGTCTAAATGGGCAAGGGGCATTAAGAAAGACACTTGTTTTTCTTAATGTAGCACTGGGTGTTATACATAGGGGATGAATCACTGGAATCCATTCCTGAAATCATTATTGCACTAGATTCTAACTAACTTGGATGTAAATTTAAAAATAATAAATAAAACAAACACACAAAAAAAGAATCATGTTGTAGCATGTGTCAATTTCCTTCCTTTTAAAGGCTGAATAATATTCTATTTTATGTGTATCACATATCCATCAGTGGATACCTAGGTTGTTTCCATGTTTTAGCTATTATGAATAATGATCCTGTGAACACGACTGTATGTCATGTCAAGACTCTGCTTTTAGCTCTTTTGAATATATGTCCAGAAGTAGGGGGCTGGATCTTATGGCAATCCAGTGTGTTAACTTACTGAGGGGTTGCCATACTGTTTTCCACAGCAGCTGTGTCATTGTGCTTCCTTGCCAGTAGTGCACAGGGTTCAGTTTCTCCACATCCTTGCTAATACTTTTATTTATTTTGTTTTGATAGTAGCCACCCTAGATGGGTGTAAAGTGATAAGTTACTATAGTGTCGATTTACATTCTCTAATGATTAGTAATTTTAAGCATCTTTTTCTTATTGGCCATTGGTGTATCTTCGTTGGAGAAATATCTATCTTTTGCCATTTTTGAATCAGTTTGTTTTTGTTGTTGCATTTTAGGAGTTCTCTATATATTCTGGATATTAATCCCAGATCAGATATATGTTTTGCAAATATTTACTTTCATTCCATGGGTTTTCTGTTGGTAGTACCTTTTCATGCACTAAAAATTTTTAAGTTTTCATGAAGCCCAGTTTGTCTTTTTTTTTTTTTCCCTTTTATTGCCTATGCCTTTGGTTTCCTATCCAAGAAATCATTGCCAAACTCAGTGTCATGAGATTTTTCCTTATGTTTTCTTCTAAGTTTTATAGTTTTAGGTTTCACAATTAGGTCTTTGATATATTTTAGGTTAATTTTTGTATATGGTATAATAAGGTAAGGATCTAGTTTCATTCTTCAGCATGTGGATATTTGGTCTTCCCAGCAGCACTTGCTGAAGACTGTCCTTTTCCTATTAATGGTATTGGCACTCTTGTTGTAAATACTTTGATCATGTTTGTGAGGGCTTATTTCTGGGCTGTCTGTCCTATTTCATTGGCTTATATGTCTGTATGCCAGTTCCACACTGCTTTGATTACTATAGCTTTATATTAAGTTTCGAAATCCGGAAGTGTGTATTCTCCTTTGTTCTTTTTCAAAATTGTTTTTGTATTTTTGTAAACAAAATTTTAGTGGAACACAATCAGGCTTGTTCCCTTGTATGTTTACGTATGGGTGCTTTTGAGCTACTCTGGTAAAGTTGGGTCATTACAACAGATTCAATGACCCACAAAACCTAAAGGATTTACTGTCAGGCTTTTTATAGGAAAAGTTTGCCAATATCTGAACATTTAAACTGTTAGCCACTACAGATGCAAATAAAAACTAAGAAACACTCCGAATGACAAAGCATTCTGTGATATGCCATTAAAATGACAAGCATGTTGAGTGTGTCAAAGAAATATTTATATGCATATAACAAGTGACCAAATGCGAACACAGAATGATGTGTATTCATTTGTTACCAGTATAGAATATGCAAACGTATATTAACAAACATGGAAAAGTTGAGATCTAAATAGTATAGAAATTAGTGCTTGTTACATCTTATCTTCCATTAAGACTTCTGAAACAGTCATGAAGTTTTTATTCTGGAAAATCTCAAACGAAATAAAAAAAGAGAGACAATAGTAAAATAAACCCTGTATTCCCAGTATTCTCTGCCATGGATGTGAATACAAAGCTAGTCTTGTTTCATCTGTTTCCCTCAACCTTGGATTACTTGCAAGTAGATCCTTTTTCTTTAAAATACCTTACCAGCAGTTTTTTTTTTTAATGTTTTTATTTTATTATTTTTGAGAGAGAGAGACAGAATGTGAGTGGGTGAGGGGCAGAGAGAGAGAGAAGGAGACACAGAATCCGAAGCAGGCTCCAGGCTCTGAGTTGTCAGCACAGAGCCTGACACAGGGCTCAAACCCACAAACTGTGAGATTGTGACCTGAGCTGAAGTTGGAAGCTTAACTGACTGAGCCACCCAGGCGCCCCTGGAAGTAGATCCTTAATGTTGTAACATTTTACCTGTAAACTTCAGAGTATATTTACTCTGTCTTCTAACATATAAAGTCCTCGAAACAAAAACATGATACCACTATCAAACCTAAATATTTTAAATAAACAGATCCTTATATCATAAAATATCCAGATAATTTCTGATTATCTTTTAAAACTTATTTTTACTGTTAATTCCACATTTCCACATTTAGTTCCTGTCTTTTAAATCTCTTTAGTCTGAGCTTTCCCTACCTCTTTTTCATTTTCTTTTTTTCCTTGCATCTTATTTTCAGAAGAAAAGGATTCACTTGTTACCGTAGCTTCATGCATTTCTAGATTTTGCTGATTGCATCCTTGTGGTCTTGCTTAACAAATTTAACATAGTTCTTCTGTTTTCTAAAAATCATGAATATTATCTTTATTACGTTGTCAGCTGATTCAAACACATCAATACATTGTCCTCTGGTTTTTTGCTTGCAAATCAGCTACCTGGATGTTCTAATATTGCTTTAACCACCTCTCGGTGTCTCAGCTAAGAATGCCTCAGGTTTGCCTGGAAATCCACCACAGGTACTGGCTGCTGCTGAAATCACTTCGGGTACAGATGACAATCTTGCTCAGTGAGGCTGTTCTTCTGCGTTTGACTTGGACTTCCACCTCTGGTACGTGCTGGCCTGTAATCTCTCTCAGGTGTAAGCGGTCCCTGGTCCACTGCATCGCACTGCTGGTTGCTCCTCAGAACAGTGTCAGGCATCTCCGGTGGCCACTCCCTTCTGCCAACATAGTCCTTTTTCCCTGTGTTTTTGCAAACTGGGAGTGAGATCTCAAGGTGGGTTGAGATTCAGGTAATGTTTTGACACACATCTATAACAGTTGTGTATACATCCTATCACATCACATCAGGAAGAATATGATAAGGCTTGGAAGTCACTGATCTTTGTTTATACAGATAGGATTGAAAAGAAGAGATGGAACAGCTGGAGAAAGGGCCCTGGAAATATTTGCACCTTATATCCCCAATGAGTGAAACACAGATTTTTCTTTCAAAGCTCCTCATTTGCCTAGTCATATTTGTCATGGTGGTGTTCATAACTCATTCCTGAGAAGCTTATGTAAGTGTTCGTTAGTGTTTATATAACTCTGGTGATTGCTGTTCACAGCTGGCTCACGTGAAGGAGAAAGTTCAGAGGTATTTGCCACTAGATCTGATTCTATGATTCTGAATTTGGATGGTAACAGTCAATGACTTTTAAACCACATGTCTCTTTACCTGCTTGTTGAACCTTTTCTCTTTTTCCTCAGTTACTTTTGGTGGAGTATATTCCAGAATTTTAGGGTGGGCTATTTTTTGAAAGTTAAATTATTTTAATTAGATTGTCAATTTACAAGGTCCAATATTCAGAAGATACAAAAGAACATGCCGTGAAAAGTTGCATTCTGACTTAGAGGAAAATTAATTATAGAAGTTTTGAAATAATAGTTTATTATTAAGAATAGTTTAAGATGTGGTATATATTATGATATTACATAAAAACCAGAAACTTCATAATAAGCATCATGAAGCACTTATAAAACATTGACTTACATAACAACAAACTTTTAAATATTAGTACATCTGTAAGCTAAAGCTCTTTAACAAACAAACAGTAGTTGTTGAACCCAGAAGCTGAAGATTCATTCATTCAAAGAATACTGATTGGTAAGGAACTGGTTTAGAATCCTCTAAGAATAGGGGCGCCTGGGTGGCTTAGTCGGTTAAGCGTCCGACTTTCGCTTGGGTCATGATCTCGCGGTTCGTGGGTTCGAGCCCCGCGTCGGGCTCTGTGCTGACTGCCAGCTCTGTTTCAGTCTGTGACTCCCTCTCTCTCTGACCCTCCCCTGCTCACGCTGTCTCTCTCTCTCTCTCTCCTAGAAATAAATAAAAAACATTAAAAAAAAAAATTAGAAAAAAAAAAGAATCCTCTAAGAATACAGGGGAAATCTGTTTTTGAACTAAGTGTGCATGAGAATTGCATATACCATGATCATTTTAGTTTTTTATTTTTATATTTTTTTAAATGTTTGTTTATTTTGAGAAAGTGAGTGTGAGCAGGGGAGGGGCAGAGAGAGAGATACTGAATCCTAAGCAGTCTCTGTGCTGTTAGTGCACAGCCCGATGCAGGGCTTGATCCCACAAACTGTGAGATCATGACCCAAGCTGAAGTCAAGAGTCGAGTGCTCAACTGACTGAGATACCCAGGAACCCCTACTGTGATCATTTTAAAGTTGCTACTGTACTTGGCCACATTCATGCCTGGGTCAGATAGGAATTCATAGCTAGGCCTCACAAGTTAGAATGTTTGATTCTGAATTTGTCTGGGATATTGAAAGGTTATCAGATTATGTTCTTCCTCCTTCCAGAAACAGCCCACTCTGCAAGTGGAAACCAGAAGAAAGAAATACAACAGTTGGCAACAAATTCCCACTCCCTGATAGATCAAGTTCAGACCCCTTGGCTTGACATTCAAGGCCTGCCTTCTGTACTTCGACTCTGTCCTGTCTGCCTACTCTCTAACCTTGCTTCCAAATGTTCCTCCAAGTGGTTACTCAATACATTTGCTTGTGAAATAGAAACAAAAGGCCTTAAGGCCAGGAGAACATCAAATTTCATTATCAGAACCAGGTCAGAGGACCTATCAAAGCACTAAGTTGAGGTATACCAACCCAGCCTCAAGTGTAATTGTGTAGGGCAAGCTGCAATGCCAGTAGAAGTAGCTATTTAGCAATAGTTATCCCTTCTTAGGGACTCTGTTGTCCAACCATCTGTACTTTTGGGAGGAGGAATATTATGGCTTCCCCTTTTAGGAGGGAAGAATTCAGGACTGTGAGTTAGGAAGAAGGTGACGGTAATATTATGTGACAATGCCATGAAAGTATTAGCTCTTTGGAAGGGTGGGTGCTGGAAGAAATAATAGTTCTTCTTAAGGAAAACAGAATTGCCGAGCTTTCCTCTTGCAGTGCTTCAGGTGGAAATAGGAGAGGACTGTTTGGGGGGAGGGTAGCAAATTTGGGAGTGCAGCCAGTCGGACTTGCATCTCCTTTGAAGTTTCTCTTTTAGTTCTTATGTCTGGCTGGAGACAAAGTAGTAGCACCTTACTTTCTCAGTAGGTGGAAGATGTCCATGAGCCAAGGCTCATGTTGCATTCCCAATGCTTCTTGTCACCCTGATTCTGTCTTTGGGAGGCCTTTTGTAAAATGCCTGCTGTGGATCCTGTGGTAACAGAGACGGAACTGTTATGTTTTAACCTCTTGCTCATGTTAATGGTATTGCAGTGCCCCATCATGAACATTACTTGTCTGGTGCCTCCCTTGGGCATTTCCTTAGGCTTCAAAAAGCAAAGCTTATCTGCTTTAAACCCTCATGGTCTCTCAGTGTGAGGGCCAAAGAAGATGCTTCCACTGCTGCTGCAAGGGAGTGAATCACTGTGGGTATTCACATGTGCACTGTGTGTGCACATATGTCCACATCCACTACCCATCTCTATCCCCAACTCTTATATTGGCCGCATTAGCTTCCCCTCCCCACCCAAACAGCTGGCAGTAGAATGTAGAATGCCAGGAAGAAAAGGTCTTGGAGGTAGTCCTCCCTGGGACAGGGGTTGACTTCTATGCCAGCATTCAGGCATCTGGGTCTGCATCTCAGTCTGCCTTGGGAAAAGGGCTCATGGGTAGAGATAGGGAAGTGGTTGTTGGGTTGGAAGGCCCTTCCTGCTGCTGTTTTGCTTACTTTACTTTAGCCAGTATTGAACTACATGTATTTTTCCAACTATTCCACCTTGTTTTAAGTCTCTATTCCTGGGGCTCCTGGGTGGCTCAGTTGGTTGAGTATCAGTTCAGGTCATAATCTCAGTTTGTGAGTTTAAGCCCCACATTGGGCTCTGCGCTGACAATATGGCACCTGCTTGGGATTCTGTGTCTCTTGCTCTCTGCCCCTTCCCGACTTGCTCTCTCTCTCTCTCTCTCTCTCTGAAAATAAAAATAAATAAACTTTAAAAAGGATAATTTTAAAGTCTCTTCCTTTTGCTTATGCTTCTATATCTGCCTAGAATATTCTTTCTGTTCTTTTACTCTCTGATACCTACTTATTATGTTAGGGAAAACCCAGGTTTCACCTTTCCCAAGGAAGTGCTCTGCCCTGCATGACTAGATTGGGTGTCTTTTCCCAAAGTGTTGTTGCTACTAGGCACTCACCACACGTGCTTCCCCAAGTGGACCATTCCATTATGCCTTGGCACAGGGCCTGGTGCTCAAATGCTCCTATGTGTGTTAGGCTAAACTAAAAGACAGAGGGGGCAGGAGAAGCAACAGTGGGTAGTCTGTGTGTGGCAGTCTCGTGTGGAGAGATTTGGAATGAAGATGTGTACAGTCTCATGTGGCAGGTGTGTGTGTGCGTGCGTATTTGTAAGAAACACTCGTTCTGTGAGAACAGAATGCAGTTTGTGTCATTTCTGCTTCTCTTTTGCTTTCTTATTTTTGATTTTTGATTAGGATGTCTAAATTTTGAGTCTTCCAAACAAATAAACACTGCTACCCAGCATGTCTGACCAAGCCCCACAGCTTTGTTTGCTGCCAGCCTGTTCAATGTGATTGGGAGTATAGAATTCCATGGAGTTTGGCAGACCTGAGAGAGTTATTGACATCCCCATTTTACAAATGTGGGAACCATGGTTCAGAGAAGTTGAACCTATGAACATAGAACTACTAAGTGACAGAGCCCAGATTCAACTAGTACTGCCTAACCATGAAGCTCATTCTCTTAACTGTCTTCTCCTGTTTCCTGCTTTTTTCCTCATATACCCATAGGCAAGCTGTTTCTTTTCTTAACTTTTTAGGGTTTCGGCTTCTCAAATTTGGAATGAGGGGAGCAAAATTCACCTTGCAGCTATCATAAGAAAGAAAGGAGATAAGAAACCAAACTCATTCCTTATACATGGAATGGTAGTCGTCCTAGGAAAAGTAGCAGCTGTTTTATATGGTGTTCACTGTGTGCCAAGCTTGTTTTAGTGTTTTGTCTAGGCTGTGCCACATAATCATCACCTCAACTGTCAGCTGAGGAATAAAATGACTGTTGTTATTTTTTTATAATTGAGGAACAAATAAGGGACAGAGCTAGTATTCATGCCCCAGAAGTCTGGCTTCAGTGTCCGCATTGAACCCTATGCTCAGTTATCTCTTAGGAAACATTCATTTCCAACTCCATGCTGTCCTAGAACCTAGCATCAATATAAAGAGATCATAAAGAACCTACAGTAGTAATAGAAGCTATACTAAGTGACAGAAGGTAAGCAGTAATGGAATGTCTGGGACACTCATAATTCTCTGACTTGGCCACTGGCTGGTGAGATGGTCCATTTGTTATTTTTTGTTGATTAAGTGCATAGGATGATGACCCATGATACGTCTTTTGGTTTGGGACATCAGTTTACTGGTTTATTCACTGAGGTCTATAGCAACCTTGTCTTCCTTTACCAAAGTCTACAGGGTTCAATATTTCTTACCACATTGGCACTTGAGTCCATACTGGTGTAAAAAAATGTTGAATACATAAATGAGGGTGAAGGGACAAATCTTCCTTAAAGAAGAATTCCAAATAATAAATGTAGAAGTACAGAGGGAAAGAGAAAACCACCATTAGAACACCACAATAATAATTACTCCAGGTAAGATCCACTGATGAATGTTAAAATTAGTTGGGTAAATTTTAAGAAACAGGATATTTGCATCCTCAAAGCCTCAGAGTCCCCTACCACTCCAAACATTTGTTTGCATGTAGTTTTAACTTCTGTCCAGAAATTCTTTGATGCCCGTCTCTCCAGGAAATTTAGCTTGATTCTCTTCCTCTTGAATGTGGGTTGGGCTTAGTGATTTGCTTCTTTTTTTCTTTCTTTTTCTTTTTTTAGTGTTTGTTTATTTTTGAGAGAGAAAGAGGGGAGGGGTATGATCAGGGGAGGGGCAGAGATAGAGAGACACACAAAATTCAAAGCAGGCTCCAGGCTCTGAGCTGTCAGCACAGAGCCCAACACAGGGCTTGAACTCACAAACCATGAGATCATGACCTAAGTCAAAGTTGGATGCTTAACTGACTGAGCCACCAGGTGCCCTGTGATTTGCTTCTAGTGAATAAAATATGGAAAGGTAAAAATAGTAATTTTACAGTGGAGAAATCTGGCAGATACTGCTTTAAATGTTAATGTCACCAGTAATAAGTCACATTGATATTTTGTACCCTGACAAGATGTGATGAGAAGGGCACTTTATCTCTGTGGTATTCTCCCCTCACCCGGCCCCCCACCATAACCCCAGTCTAATCATGAGAATGCATCAGATGCTCAGTTTAGGGGACAGTCCACAAAACACCTGACCAGTACTTTTCAAAAAATTGTTGAGGTCGTGAGAGACAAGAATAGACTGAGAAATTGCCACAGTTGAGAGAGACTGAGACATGAGAGCTAAATGCAATATGATATCCTGGATGAGATCCTATAACAGAAAAAGGACATTAGTGAAAAACTGGTGAAATCCAAATAAACTTAAAAGTTCAGTTAAAAACAAACAGAAATCATCCCACCAAACCTCCAAACTTCCTGAGTGCTTCCTGCCTGAGAGCTAAGTGGCATTGACTAGTGCACCTCAGTTACAACATTTATGTTATAGTTTTAAACTGCTCTTACTTTTGGGAAAGACCTTTGGTTGTGTAGTGCTTGTATCTGGGAGGCTCTGGTGGATTTGGGGACAGGCTTATGGTCTGTATGACTGTCAAAGCCTGCCCATCCAGTAATCAGAATGCTGCTCAGCAGACTGAGGAAGAAGGGTTGCATACAGACCCTCCTACCCCAGCCCCAGTCCTTGCGGGTGTTTGATGTCACAAATGACATTCCTTCTTCCAGGAATTTCCTCCCCTTTTCCCCTCCTCAGGGCAGTACCTTTAGACATTCTGCTCGCCTTTCAAGGCTTCATTCACATTTTACCTTCCCTATAATTTCTTTGTGATCATGCCACAAAGTAGTGTCTTTCATATTCCTGTGACCCTAAGGCAATTATTCTTGGCTTAGCTAGTTACCTCTGGCTAGAAAAATTACATCTTAAAATTTTAAGTTCTCTAAATCAGTTAGCCTGCCCTTCCTGTATTGTTAGGACAGCCTCCTTTTTATGTCTAGAAAATAAACTCCTTGAAAGGAAGGAGTCTTATAAATAGCCTTGAAGCATCTTGGGCAGTGTTTTCCATGTTGTAGGTCTTCATTGAATGATCAGTGAATTAAATGAGTGAACACTTTAAGACTCTGAAAGGAGGAATGTTCCTGTTGTTGTTAGATGAGACTTGCTTAGTGTCACACAGGTCAGAATGAGCTGTATTTGGAAACTACTGTCCCTTTCACAGCATTCTGAGGCCATGAAACTTCCTTATTCTGATCATAGAGGTAAATTATAGCAAGAGTGAGGGCTATCGTTTATTATGAGCCTACTCTAAAGCAGACTTGGTTCTAGACACACACACTATTTAGTCCTCACAATAGCTCTGAAATGTAGGCATCACTGTTCCTATTTTATAGGTAAATCCATTGAGATTCAGAGAGATGTAAGTCACTTGCCTTAGATCACCAGCTAAGATGGTGATCCCTCACTCTTGCTGAGGTGAGATTTGAACCCAGGTGTGCCTGGCATCAAAACCTGTTTTTCTTCCAGTAAATGTCAGTCTCCGTCACCTCTTTCCCTTTGCCTTTTCAGACCCATCCCTGGAAGACATGTGTGGCACTGAATGTGCCCAACTGGAGGAAGATGGGCAGCGGCCACCGCGGTGCACTTCAACTACCTCATCTCAGTCTGAGCCTTCAGAGCAGCTTAGGCACCACCAAGGCAAGAGCCTCGCCTCCGAGGACCCCAAAAAGAAGAGAGCTCAGAAGCCCTCCCACATGAGGAGAAACATACGGTGAGCTGTGCTCAGGGTAAGAGGAGAAGGGAGAGTAGAGAGAGGTATTGCCTTCATTTGAAGGCTGTCAGTAGCAGGACTGGTTTGAGCAAGAGAGTCCCCTTTCCAAAGAAGAAAAGTGTAAGCTTTGTGCCCCAATTAATTGTGGAGATGCAGCTCAGGACCACCTCCAGACTGTCTGAGGTTGTGGGGCAGACACGGATGGTTCTCAAGCTGTGCTGGGGAGTATCCCATTCTCTGGAGGCCCTGGGAGGCAGCCCAGGCATGATAGGGTGCTCTGGTTGGACTGTTTTTTCCTTTATTTTTCTCTTATGTTTCAAAACAAGGGAAGATAAAAGAAGTTGGGTTCTCATTTTCTTAGAGCTCAACTTCAGTTGGCAAGGGACTGGTCCAAAGAGGGCTTCTTTCTTGAGAATGGCAGATGTGAACTTCCTTAACTGTCTGAATCCCCTATAGTCCTTCCGTCACATAACCATTTTGCTATCAAAAGGAGATAAATGATATCCTATTCTCCTCCTACTCTCATTTTTTTGACATAATGATAGCTTGGAAATATTATTCAAAGTTTGCGAAATAAGGATGTAGAATAAATAAGGATCTATAATTCTACCCTCCCATATAACAACTCTATATTTTAATACTACTTTTCAACTTTATGAATCATATTTTACTTTTACTCTTGATCTGTTATGTGCAAAGATGAGTTTTCAGGAGCATCTCTCAGTAAATTAAATAGTATGGAAAATGTTAGCCCAGAATCACCTGAGCCTTGAAGTCCTCCCCCCACTCCTGTTGCATGGGTATGTGGGACTGACATGGCTTCTCCTCCTCCTGCCTCAGCTCTCTGAGCTCAGCAATGAGCTCTTTAGCTTGGCATTACATTGTCTAAATCTCCAGTGCTCGCTCTTATTGTTATGTTTAGAAAGTTGCTCCGGGAGGATCAGTTGGAGCCCGTTACCAAAGCAGCACAACAGGAAGAGTTGGAAAGAAGGAAACGCCTGGAGCAGCAGAGGAAGGATTACGCAGCCCCCATTCCTACCGTTCCCCTGGAGTTCCTTCCTGGTAAGCCCCAGAGTTGGTGAGAGAGACCATGCCTGAAGTACAGGGAGAAGAGGCCTTCAGGAACACACAGTGGTTAAGGGCAAATCTGAAATAAGATTGTGACCTCTCAGGAGTTGTTTTTGAGTCATTCAGTTTCTTAGGAGCAGATGATCAGAAACATCTTACTGAAAAAGTTAAGATTGGGGCACCTGGGTAGCTCAGTCAGTTAAGAGTCTGACTCTTGATTTAGCTCAGGTCATGGCCTCACAGCTTGTGAATTCAAGCCCCATGATGGCTTTGCACTGACAATGCGTAGCCTGCTTGGGATTTTCTGTCTCCCTCTCTCTTCTGGCCCTCCCCTGCTCATGATCTCTTTCTCTGAAAAATAAGTAAATATTTAAAAAATTTAAAAAATAAGTTGAAAAGTTAAGATGGATAAAAGTGTACCCCTCATGGGGACCCAGCTGGCTCAGTGGGTAGAGCATGTGACTCTTGATAGTGGGGTCGTGAGTTCGAGCCTGACATTGGACGTAGTTTACTTAAAAAAAAAACAATTATTATATTTTTATTTATATATATTATATATCATATATTTTATCCATAATTTGTATATTTTAATAATATATATTTAATAATAATAACTGGGAGATAAGGACCAGTAAAGACAAGGGAAGTTAGAAAGGGGACTGAGGTCTTTGAGATAGCCTTAACTTCTCTCATCAGCGGATAGTCTCCTTCAGAGTGACAAAGGTGAAGGACTGATGAATCATTTAGGGAAATAAGTTTGAGCTAAAGGTGCTTTTGGCATTCCTTTCCATCTTTCTTTCCCTAGAGGAAATTGTCTTAAGAGCAAGTGATGGTCCCCAACTGCCTCCTCGGGTCCTGGCCCAGGAAGTCATTTGTTTGGACAGCAGCAGTGGCAGTGAGGATGAAAAAAGCAGTCGAGATGGTAAGGTCGAGCCAGAGGTGTCTCTGCTTCCTCCTGACTCAGTGTTCACCCTGATTGGTTGGCTGTACATCTGAATAGAAATCTGTCCTTCCCCATTTGGTTTGGGGTCTGACTGTCCCTGAGTCTCCTTGTATTTACAAGGTTTTCCCTTGTCTTGAAGCCAGAAGAGAGAAATAGTAAAACTCAAAATTTTACAAGTGATGACAAGTTCTAACGTTGTTTCCATATTATAAGCTTTGATAATGGGCAGTAAATTATCTCTGCTCCCTGGGTTTTGGTTTTTGTTTTGCTTTGTTGGCTATCTCAGAAGTGATTGAACTGAGCTCTGGAGAGGAGGACACCCTGCACATTGTGGACAGCAGTGAATCTGTCAGTGAGGAGGATGAGGAAGAGGAGAAGGGTGGTACCCACGTGAATGACGTCTTAAACCAGCGTGATGCTCTGGGGCGGGTCCTGGTCAATCTGAACCACCCTCCAGAGGAGGAGAATGTTTTCCTGGCCCCACAGTTGGCACGGGCTGTGAAACCTCATCAGGTACGGCAAGTCTTGACTCTCTTCTTTGTTTCCTTTCAACTTCTTTGCTGAGGACATATCCTGCTGATGGTTGTTAGCCTCAGAGCTTGTGAAGTATTTATTTGGTACCATGAGCAGTTATTGGAAAGACCTGATCCTTCCTCCTAGCACTTGATGCTTCAGAATTTTTTAAAATTGGAATATGGATATATTTATCAGGATGCTCACAAGAATGGCACAGTAGTACTGTCTTTCTGATGTGATAAAGAATCTGACCCACACTGTGGCAGGGATAAGGGGTAAGGGCTTTCAGAGCTGGTACCTAGTATCCACTGAAGACATCTCCATTCACTAGAGAGGATGTTTCTTTGACTCCAACATCTTTAGTGTGGCTTGTGGTTAGGTCTCCATGCCTTGGGCCCAGACTTCATTCCAGCATCACTTGACCCTCTTTTTTTTTTTTTTTGCCACTGTGGACTCCTTCAAGACCTAGGTCAACTGCCCCATGTCTAACTTGCCCAAATAGCCTCTGGAATTCTGCAGCACATCTTTGGTATGCTGCTGCCCTGCTACACTCAGGAGCATGGTTAGGAGTTGGGGGAGAGGAGGAATAACGTCACATTACCAAAGCAAATGGCAGGGGCATATTAGCATGTGACACTTGGACATAGACCTAACAACCTCGTAGGATACATTCTTTCTCCCCAAATGCTACATAATCCCTATAGAGAGCAAACACTTATAGAATGATTTTGTATGCCAAGCATACATTCACCAAAAGTGAATGGTGTTTACATCCATAAGGTCCTACACACGCGGGAAATTAGCGCCTGAAAGCTGGAACCAAATCTCTGTCCTGGCTCTTCCCTGCCTTTGAATGGTGTCACTTTTCTGTGTCTGCCTGTTCTTGGCATTAGATCATTTTTCCAAAGAGAGGATAAGATGGCAAAGAGAATAGAATGGGAGATTGGGCTAGGGTGGGGTATTAATATATGGATAACAACCTGTAAAACAAAAATAATACAAAAATGCAAAACCCAGATTTAGTAGTATAATATAACAAGAGAAGATAGCTGGAGGTACTACATGCTAACACAGACAGTATGATACACAACCCCAGGGGACAACTCAATGAGGAGTGGGGCAGAGGCCACCTCTTTGGATTAAGAGCCTTTCAATTGGACTGCTGAATGGATTAGATCTGCTGCTTCATCTGTGAGCTTTCTTTGATGGTGATAGAACAGGTAAAGACAGGCCTGGACACCCCACAGGCCCACCCCAGGGCCTTTTTGGAGCACACAAACACATAAGGCACATTCTTATCCTCGTATAGCAGCAGAAGGAGAAGGATGATCTCCAGGGGCTTAGCATCTGCAGCCATCATGATGAACTCAGAGATGGCTCTGTTGAGGGTTTTGGTGGCTTCATCAGCTCCTGAAGATGCTTGTAGTTTCATGACTGCTGAACAACGTCCAGTAGTTTCTTGGTGAGATGGGCATCTGTGAGGGGGTAGGCCTTTGGATTTACAAGAGCCTCAATCATATCTGCAATTCCGTGGTCTTGTCTACCCCTTTGGGAGCACAGCCGATGTCAGAAGGGGAGTGCGCACCTCATCCAGAAAGGAGGAGTCAGTGCTTCAGGATTTCTGATGAATGGGAAGGGCAAGTCTCAGGTTTGTCATATCATGTAGAGTTGTTGGATATCTTGGTTTAATAATCTTGAGCTTCCTTCTGTGAGATCTGCAAGACTGATTGAGATGCTGTCTGGAGGACAGTGCCTTGATAAGGAAGTCAATTTGACTCTGGAAGTGGTTCCAGAAGAGATGTAAGAGTCAGAAGTCTAAGGAACTTTCTGATAGGAGGGAGCAGAGTAATTGTGTTGACCCAGAGCCATGAACCAGAACCAGTGAGTGGAGTTTCCATGAAGGCAGAGGTTGACTCAGTGTAAGAACTCTTCACAATAAGAACTCATGGAATGGATTATCTTGAGGTGAGCAGCTAAGGGCTGAGTGACAGACCCTGTCAAGAATTTGGTACTGCAGATTCTTGCCTCACATGGGCCATTGTACCAGGTGAATGATTTTCCATGTTTTCTTTAAGAAGACTATCATCAGCCAATAGACCAGTCAGGGTACAGGGAAACTTCTGTAGCCATTCACACCAACTGACTGGTATAGTGTCTGCTCATTTACTTAATTCTGACTAATTCCAAGATGAATAAAATGAGAATCTTGGTCTTTGCCAGCTCCTTTAACTATTGCCTCTGTTTGTCCTTTGTCAGATTGGTGGGATCCGGTTCCTGTATGATAACCTGGTTGAATCCCTGGAGAGGTTTAAGACCAGTAGTGGCTTTGGCTGTATTCTGGCCCATAGCATGGGTCTGGGGAAAACTTTGCAAGTGATCTCCTTCATCGATGTCCTCTTCCGCCACACGCCAGCCAAAACTGTCCTTGCCATTGTGCCGGTAAGAGTTCTGTCACCCCTCTGAGGAGCTCTGGGTTAATGCCTTGCCTGGTACTAAACAGCGTTTTGAACTCAGCTTTGAGCTTATTTCTTAAAACCCTCTTTCTGGACTTGGCTTTCTGACAGGTTAATACTCTTCAGAATTGGCTGGCAGAGTTCAACATGTGGCTTCCAGCTCCTGAAGCCCTTCCAGCTGACAACAAGCCTGAAGAAGTCCAGCCTCGGTTCTTTAAAGTTCACATCTTGAATGATGAGCACAAGTATGTGGCCTACCCTCTCTTCTTCTCCCTTTCCTTTTAGACTTCTTTCCAGGTTCTGGATATCAGGGCACAAACCCTGTCTTCCCAGATTCCTTTTGGCTTCTTTTTTTTTTTTTTTTTTTTTTTTNAAGCCACCCAGGCGCCCCTCCTTTTGGCTTCTTGATGTGTTCCTTCCCACCCGCACTGCCCATTCCCTGATTTTTTCTCTACCTAGCTTTTCAATGAAGTCAGAGTTAGGTAGCTTGGGAAATGTCTTATGTTCTGCTTGAAGGTGCTTTTATATCCTGAAAAATATGCATACATCATCCTATTTGCCCATGTGGATAGTAATAAAATTCAACATGATGAAATGAAACTGTCCATCTTCTAACTTTTCACCTTTTACATTTCTCTTTCTTAGAAGCCTAATCAGCAGTCTCTTTTAAGCCCTTATTTGTAGTTGACCTTTACTGGTACAACTTCCAAGTTTTGAAAAGGGTAAATTTGGAGCGCCTGGGTGGCTCAGTCAGTTAAGCGTCTGACTTCAGCTCAGGTTATGGGTTCGTGGGTTCGAGCCCCGCATTGGGCTCTGTGCTGACAGTTCAGAGCCTGGAGCCTGTCTTTGGATTCTCTCTCTCTCTCTCTCTCTCTCTCTCTCTCTCTCTGACCTTCTGCTCTTGCTCTCTCTCCCTCTCTCTCAAAAATAAGTAAAACATTAAAAAAAAAAAGTAAACTTTTGTTTTAGATTTGAATAAGATTATTTATATTTCCATTCCATAAGTTCAGTTTGATTTCCAAAATTCTAAAGCTATTTCTTGGTCCAAGCCAGCCAGCCATGCTACCCTCTCCCCTTGTTGGCATGGATAATTGAGAAGATACACTTTCTCTTCTGCAAAGGCTGCCTTTTGTGATGTTTGGTGACACACATCAAAATGAGGAGACTGAGTGGCCCCCTAGATGGTTGATCACTGGATCTTCTTTCTTGGATTTCAGGACTATTAGTCCACATGCAGTTAATGAATTAAAATCAGAGCTCAGTTGTTTAGGAGTGGAGGGACTGTGCTCTGAGTGTCTCTGGGCTCTGCTACCCTTTTTCCTTTACTGCTTGTCCTTAGCTCCTTACTCAACGGGGCCTGGGAAGATAAAATGCAGAATATTGCCCTTGCTTTAACTGTCTTTTGTGTATTATGGGAATAACTTGAAATTCTCCCTCAAATGTAGAATTGTAGTCATGCATGTACATCCAAGGAAGTTGTTACTTTTGCTTGCCTCGTGCCATTGCATTTCTATTTTTCTGCTGTTTAACTGTCATTAGTGACCCCATCCATCCTCAGTATGGTTAGCATCTCGGGAATACTGGGAAGGGAGGCAGCCAGCAAGCCCTGTGATGCTGCTACTGAAGTCCCTGGCAATAAGGACTTCTGAATGTACATCAACGTGGCTCTAATTATGAACAATTTTTTCCCTGTTCACTCTTGCAGGACAATGGCAGCTCGTGCTAAAGTGATGGCTGATTGGGTATCAGAGGGTGGGGTGCTGCTGATGGGGTACGAAATGTACAGACTCCTCACCCTGAAGAAATCCTTTGCCACAGGTAGATCGAAGAAAACCAAGAAACGCTCTCACCCGGTCATCATTGATTTGGATGAGGAAGATCGACAGCAGGAGTTTCGGAGAGGTGGGTAGCCTTTCCTGGGGATACTCTTAGGGGTAGTGTTTCAGGAAAAAAGAAATAGTGTCTGCAGTAGCACCAAGTCAGATATGAAGATTGTTGATGTGAATTGTATTGTCATGAACCAGAAATCCAGGCCCCTAAGATAGGTGGGAAGACCTCCACAGGCTCTCAGAAGGTACTGCTTTCCTTGCCTGACATGGAATTCTGGGTGGGCCAACTCACAGACTGGCTTAGGGAGATTCCCCTGCCCATCTGGCTGTTTCTCTCACAGAGCAGTTGGGAGAGTGACTTTTCTTCTCACCATGTCCTAGAGGTGTTCTGGGGTAGTATTAAAAGAATATTTGTGAAGTATTTAAATAACTGATAAACAGAGTAGTAATGATAAGTTTATAAAAGGGAGAATTTATGCCAGTTCTTTTTTTAGTGAAAGTCGTTCCTCTCATAGTTTTAGTTCTGCTCTATCTTCTAAGGGGCTTTTGCCTGTTTGGGGAAGAAAGTTTTTTTTTAGGTTCAGAGGCTGTTTGATTTATAGGTCTCTTCATCTGTAGATTATGTTTGTCCTAGGTTTGCTTCTGTGGTAGAGCTGGGATGAACTTGCCATTTAGCAATGACTGGCAGGTAACTCCAGAAACATTTTGTCCTTTAGCTAGCTCCCCACCAGCCAGCCCGCAGATGGCGCAGAGACACTGGCAATGGTGAAAGTTGACTGAAGTATCTGGATGATTCCCATTAGTCTCACTTAGACCCATTAAAAAAAATTTTTTTAATGTTTATTTATTTTTGAAAGAGAGAGACAGAGGGCAAGCAGGAGAGGGGTACACAGAATCTGAAGCAGGCTCTAGGCTCTGAGCTGTCAGCAGAGAGCCTGATGCAGGGCTCGAGCTCACAAACGGTGAGATCATGACCTAAGCCAAAGTTGGATGCTTAACCTACTGAGCCCCCCAGGTGCCCCTCACTCAGACCCATTTTTAATCCCAGGCTGGTAGTCTGTAAGTCACATGCTCTGCCACCCAGTTGGTATAAGCCCTAGGTAGGAATGCAAGGGGTTTTACTTTGAACATAAAGGAAGAAAAGAAGAGAGATAAGGAAAGAGGGAAAAGAGATATTTACTGCAAGAGTCAAAAGTCCAGGTTAATGTGTCACACCAAATGCGCAGGAGCCTGGATGGCTGGCTCCCTTTCACTAATGGGGGCTGACTCTTGCTTTCCTGCTTCCTTCATTTCTTCTGTCTCCTCCAGGGTGCACCCCTCCTTCTCATATTGTTGACTAAGAACAGGCCCTCTCACCCTCTGACTCCGGATCCTCTTCCCTCCCTAGAGTTTGAGAAGGCCTTATGCCGCCCTGGCCCTGATGTGGTGATTTGTGACGAGGGACACCGCATCAAAAACTGTCAGGCCAGCACCTCACAGGCCCTGAAGAACATTCGCTCTCGCCGCCGGGTGGTGCTGACCGGTTACCCCCTGCAGAACAACCTCATTGAGTACTGGTGCATGGTGGATTTTGTGCGCCCAGACTTCCTCGGCACCCGGCAGGAGTTCAGCAACATGTTTGAACGCCCTATACTGAATGGGCAGTGTATTGACAGCACGCCTCAGGATGTCCGCCTCATGCGGTACCGGAGCCACGTCTTGCACAGCCTCCTGGAGGGCTTTGTGCAGAGGTGAGCCATCCTCCGGGCCCTGTGTTTTGAACCATCAGAGAGCTGTTGGTGTAACAGGCATCCAAAGCTGTCCCAAAGGGGAACTGTTACAGCAGGAGGGTCCCTCCCTAGTGGGTGATAGTAAAACGTTCCTTTTACTGAGTAGCTTTTCCTGAATAGCACACAAATGATGGATAGCCACTGTTTCAGTCCTCTGAAAGTTTGGCCTAGAAGTGCTTCTCTTAGAAGTTGTTCTTTGAAGTTTCTAGGGATACCTACCTTACTTGCTGAGAAGCAAAAGAGAGCTAGCCTTCTGCTGACTCAGTGAAAGCATAGAAGTGCTGGTTCTCAGGCGCCTGGCCTCACCAGTTTCGGCATCTCAGTAGGTATCGTTAGGCTGGTCTAAGGAATTCCCTTGTTTTTCCTTGTTAAGATGTAACGTGTGCAGAAAGTTTAGAGAAACAGCCCTAGATCTGGGTATGAACCTGCAGTTCCCAGTCTCTGCTACCCAATCCTCTTTACTTTAGTTCTTATCCTTAAAATGAGTTTCTTCTGATGGTCGCTAAACCAGTCCTCATTGTTGTAAGGCTGCTGTGAATGTTGAGATCCTCAAAAGGAGGTGCGGCAGAAATGCAGGACTCTCTTGTTATCCTGCACTGACCCCTCCTGTCCCCACTGGCTTGACAATTCTTTTTTTTTTTTTTTTTTTTTTTTTTTTTTTTTTTTTTAATGTTTTATTTATTTCTAGGAGAGAGAGAGAGAGACAGCGTGAGCAGGGGAGGGTCAGAGAGAGAGGGAGTCACAGACTGAAACAGGCTCCAGGCTCTGAGCTGGCAGTCAGCACAGAGCCCGACGCGGGGCTCGAACCCACAAACCGCGAGATCATGACCCAAGTGAAAGTCGGACGCTTAACCGACTAAGCCACCCAGGCGCCCCACTGGCTTGACAATTCTGATCTCTGCCTTTGTAGGAGAGGCCACACTGTGCTGAAGATTCATCTACCTGCCAAGGAAGAGAATGTGATCCTGGTGCGGCTCTCAAAGATCCAGCGAGATTTGTACACACAGTTCATGGACCGCTTCCGAGACTGTGGTAGCAGTGGCTGGCTGGGGCTGAACCCCCTCAAGGCATTCTGTGTGTGCTGCAAGGTGTGTTGAGGCCTCAGGGTATATTGAGATATGAATGAAGAATGTACATGGTCCCAAGGGAGTTATTCCTGCTGGGAGTCCTTGATAAAGGAAGAGTAAAGTGAGAGGGGCCCCCCTCGGTTTGCTGCATTGGAGAACTGGAGGCCCCAAGGAGAGATGTGCTGGTTGTGTGCTACATGGCTCCTGGGTACCCAGTAGTTGCCTGGGTACCACTCAGCCTGTGATATAAATGGTGCTCCTTGCAGTTGTGCGATTCATCTGGTTAACTTGAGGTACCAAACTTGAGAAGTTGCTTCCTTTCTCGCGGGTTTTTTTTAACTTGGGAAAAAGGGATAATGGAAAAACATTGTGGGGCAGTTTTTGACTGCTAGCATAATCAAGATTCAAGAAATATATAGCTTAGACAAGTTATTGGGGTACCTTATGTTTGATTCTGTGTTTAGTCTTTCATCCTGATAATGCTTGAGATGATTCGGGGTTAGCAAGGCCCAGGTATCTTTAGCACTAAGCTTCATGAATAGGTTGATGAACCCTGACTTGTCTTTAGTATGTGCTTCCTGTTGCCTAATGAGGGACCTGTTTCTTTGACAGCTCTCAGCTGACCTGTTGGATATTATAACCAAATGACCACTGCTTTATTTTTTTTTTTAATTTTTTTTTTTTTTAATGTTTTATTTATTTCTAGGAGAGAGAGAGACAGCGTGAGCAGGGGAGGGTCAGAGAGAGAGGGAGTCACAGACTGAAACAGGCTCCAGGCTCTGAGCTGGCAGTCAGCACAGAGCCCGACGCGGGGCTCGAACCCACAAACCGCGAGATCATGACCTAAGCGAAAGTCGGACGCTTAACCGACTAAGCCACCCAGGCGCCCCAAATGACCGCTGCTTTAATAAGTCAGCTGAAGATGTGTGTCAGGGGACTGATGGGGTTTTAAAATGTTTCTTTTGTAGCCACAGTCCTAAACAGGGCCAGGAAGCTACAGCAGATATGGTCTGTGAGGACACTACAATGCCAACACACCCTTCTTATCCCCCTCCCGTCCCCCCAAGGAATTCTCAACTCCTGCTAGGAATAGTCCCTGAAATGACTTCTGGTTGGTCATCTGTAAGTCAGATACATTTGTCCATAGGAAGAGATTAGTCTTGTTTCATAGTTTCATACGGTAGTTGCCTGTAGCCACACAGTGAAACAGGAACCTTCTTACGCTTATTTAAATGAGAATGCAAGGCTTGTGATACAGCCTTTTTGATTATGCATATGGGCATGCCCGCTGGTATGAACTCTTCCACTCGTATTATGATGATCACAGTTAAAATAAATACGTAGGTTCTTTGGCTATGAGGGAGTTGGAGATACTGTAATTTTTGGTGTGATAGTGTATGCTGTGGGAAGTGTGTGTTTGAGCAAGTGCGTGTTTCCAGACTCCCTGGGATACCCTTAGATTGTTCATCCTGTGTCACTTCCTCTTTAACTTGAACTTCAGATCTGGAATCACCCAGATGTGCTGTATGAAGCCCTTCAGAAGGAGAGTCTGGCCAATGAGCAGGACCTAGATGTGGAAGAACTTGGCTCAGCTGGGACTAGTGCCCGCTGCCCGTCACAGGGAACAAAAGGCAAGGGGGAGGACAGCACCTTGGCCTCCTCAATGGGAGAGGCAACCAATAGCAAGTTCCTACAAGGGGTTGGCTTCAACCCTTTCCAGGAGCGAGGCAACAACATTGTCACATATGAATGGGTGAGTCAAGCAGATACTTCTGTGGTCATAAACCACTGCTGAGAAGTGATGGTACAAAGCAAAGCCTATGTGGGAAGAGGGTGGGGGTTGCACAATGCTGCCAGGGTCTTTGTAGGGAAGTATAAAGGTTGCTCATGAGCTTCTACCTTGGAAGGAGTAAATTTTATTTCCAATGATCTGGCCATGGACCTTCTCTAAGCTGCCTCATTTCTCTCTTGCAGGCCAAGGACCTTTTGACGAATTACCAGACTGGAGTCTTAGAGAACTCTCCCAAGATGGTATTACTTTTCCACCTGATTGAGGAAAGTGTGAAGCTTGGGGACAAGATTCTTGTGTTCAGGTAGGCAGAGAAATTCCCCAATGACACTGTGTATCTATAGTAGAGTGACATAACCCCTATAAGAGTGAGACTGTCTGGGGTGACCCCAGCTCCTTTTTTTTGTTTTGTTTTTCTCTTCATGCCTTTCCAAACTAGTGCTTCTTATTATGAGGACCTTCTTGCATTTCATCTCATTCTTGGAGTTTCTTATTTTGCCAAATATGATTTCTCTGCAGAGAACAGTTTAAAACCCTAGGCTAACATTGGAGGTCATAGTCTAATCTTTCATATTGTGGCTCAGGTCAGATCTGTGGCCTGTTAGTTTTTACATTTTTAAAGGGTTTTAAAAGAAGAAGAAGGCTACTCAACAGACTGAATGTGGTCTGCAAAGCCTACAAATATTTACTACCTGGCCCTTTCCAAAAAACATTTGCTGACCTCTAGTCTAATCCGCTTCAGTCCCTCCCAGCCTTTATTTGTTTTAATTAAAAACAATTGAGAAGGGGTGGCACCTGGCTGGCTCAGTCAGTAGAGCGTGGCAACTCTTGCTTTCAGGGTTGTGAGTTCAAACCCCATGTTGGGTGTGGAGCCTACTTAAAAGAAAAATTTTTTTTTTTTGATGCTTTCTATGTAAGGCCAAATAAGTAATATGATTTGTTCCAGAGTCACATTCTCTGGCCAGAGCTCTGAGTTCCATCAAGGCCTGATTCTTCAGGGAAACAGACATAAAGCTGATTGCTTTCTTTTTGCTCTAGCTAGATTATGCCCCCATGAGAGCTAAGGGTTATCTTGGGAGCCTCAGAGTAAAGGTTTCCATGTGTGGCACACACTGAGAGGAGAGCAGTGATTCTAACTGGGGGAGAGTTTAGTGTTCCACTGGTTTTATATATCATTTCTGAGGAGACTGCTTCTCTTTATAACTGGAAAGCCTTAATAAGACCTATAATATTGATTGTGGCCTATTGTTAGATCTTATGTATGCAATGTTGGTTTTTAATGCTGATGCTATTAGTTACTATGTACTGAGCTAAACCCCAGAATTTAGGAGAAGTAATTGAGAAAGAATTGAGGAAGTAGAAGTAATAGGATAGCAAATTTAGTGGGGTGGTGATAATAAGTGTATGGATGACTCTGCTCCCATTATGAGCTAGGGAGAATACCCCTAGTGGTTCTTTGTGGGGTTACCTCTTATAGGGAGCAGGTTCTGGGAGCCCCCACTGTCAGAAGGCTATACATGATTGTGAGTCCATTGGGGAACAAGATTCCCTTGGGTCTGGGAGCCTTCTGAACCAAATGTTGTCCCTTCCAGCCAGAGCCTTTCCACTTTGGCTCTCATCGAGGAATTCCTAGGGAAACGAGAAGTGCCCTGTCTACCTGGTGCTGATGGGCAAGGAGTACAGAAGTGGGTTCGAAACGTCAGCTACTTCCGTGAGTTCACTGCTGCTTTGTTTCTGGAGCCTTGGCAGGGTCTGCTTAAGGCTTTCCTTTCCTTCTCTGCCTTTTTGTCTTCTACTCCATTCTCCACCAAATGTTTAGGAGTATTTGGAGTAGCCAAGAAGCAGGGAGGTATTGAGAGCAAGCCACTGTGTGTGAGGCACTGTAGTAGGGGCTGGGGAACTTGGGGAAGATATGGGGAGAGCAGAGAAGTAGAAGACATAAAATAAGCCTTGTCTTCATCTGAGATACAGTAACTCCAAGACAAATACAAAGCAGCACTGATCGAGTGCCCTAAGGAGAACAGAGTCATTGTGGGAAAGATGATTTTAGAAGGATTCCTGGAGGAGGCAGGACTTGCAGTAGACTGATAAAGATGGGGAGAATTTGAATATACAGAATTAGTATGGCCCAAAGATCATTCTAAGAAGAAGCAACAGAGTGAATATAGGCCCAGATGATGCATTCTTCTCTATAGGGGAGATAGTATTCCTAAGAGGGGGAAAATGAGTTCTTGAGGGGATTAAAAAATAAAAAAGCTTAACTTTTCAAAAGTATAAAGCTCATATAGGCGTGCAGTAAATAAACATACACAGTATATCTGTGGTATTTAAATTTTCACGAGGGACATGTTGATTAGGAAAAAAAATCATAAAAGGGGTCTTAAGGGGGTAGTAATGAAAAACAAATGATGAGAGATATTAGCCTCAGATACTTGCTGTCCAACTATAGACATTTGGGCTAGATAATTCTTTTTGTAGGTTGGGGGGGGGTGGATTTTTAGCAGTGTCCCTAGTCTCATTAGATGACAGTAGCATCCACCCAGTTATAACAACCAAAAATGTCTCCAAACACTGCCACCTGTCCTCTGTACGGTGGGAGGGCAAGGAAATCACCCTTGTTGAGAAACACCGGCCTAAAGGAAGTATTTAGAGAGTAGAGGTTTGTGGGATGGTAGGAAGACCCCCAGCACAGGGTTGTGTTGACTGTATGCTTGCCCAGTGAGGCAATGCTGAGCTGTGCTTGGGAACTGTGGGAACTCAGGTTGGAAAGGTAGGTTGGAGTGCCAGTTGAAAGAGCCTCTAATACCAATTAAACTGATACTTCCTATAACAGTAATCATCCAGTCCTCCGTGTGGTATTTCATCTCCTTAGCTTCGTCCTTTTCTCTCTTTTCCCTAGGGTGACAAATGTAGCCTCTCTTCTCTTATTCATGCTGCTGCTGCTTCTTTTTTTAATCTCTTCCAAGATTTTATTTAAATTCAAAATAGTTAACATATAGTATAGTATTGGTTTCAGGAGTGATTTAGTGATTCATCACTTATATACAACACCCAGTGCTCATCGCAAGTGCCCTCCTTAATGCTCATCACCCATTTAGCCCATCCCCCACCCATCTCCCTGCCAGCAATCCTCAGTTTGTTCTCTATAGTTAAGAGTTTCTTAGGTTTGCCTCCTCTGTTTTTATCTTATTTTATTTTTCCATCCCTATGTTTATCTGTTTTGTTTCTTAAATTCCACATATAAATGAAATCATATGGTATTTCTTTTTCTCTGACTTATTTCACTTAGCATAATACCCTCCAGTTCCATCCATGTTGTTGTAAATGGCAAGATTTCATTCTTTTTCATGCCAAGTAGTATTCCTGTGTGTGTGTGTGTGTGTGTGTGTGTGTGTGTGTGTGTGTACACCATATCTTCTTTATCCATTTATCAGTCAGTGGACATTTGGACTTTTCCCATAATTTGGCTATTGTTGATAATGCTGCTATAAATATTGGGGTACATATTTCCCTCCCCCCTTTTTTTTGCATGTGCCCCTTTGAATTGATATATTTGCATCCTTTGGATAAATACCTACTAGTGCAGTTCCTGGGTTGTAGAGTAGCTCTATTTTTAACCTTCTGAGGAACCTCCACACTCTTTTCCAGAGTGGCTGCTCCATTTTGTATTCCTACCAACATTATAAAAGGGTTCCCCTTTCTCCACATCCATGCCAACATCATTTGTTTCCTGAGATGTCAATTTTAGCCGTTCTGACAGATGTGAAGTGGTATCTTATTGTGGTTTTGATTTGTGCTCGCTTCGGCAGCACATATACTATTGTGGTTTTGATTTGTATGCCCCTGATGATGAGTGATGTTGAGTATTTTTTCATGTGTCTCTTAGCCAGTAGTATGTCTTCTATGGAGAAATGTCGGGTCGTGTCTTCTGCCCATTTCTTAACTGGATTTTTTGGGGTTTTTTTTGATGTCAAGTTTGATAAGTTCTTTATAGATTTTGGATACTAGCCCTTTCTCCGATATGTCATTTGCAAATATCTTCTCCCATTCTCTAGGTTGCCTTTTAGTTTTGTTGATTGTTTTCTTTGCTGTTATTCATGTTTCTTTTTAATTGAAGGTTACTTTTCCCCCTTCCTTTGAGCTTCCTTCTTTTCATCCATATGCCCCATCCCACTGCCCCAGATCTATTCTTTTTAATGTCTCCTTATAGTAAGTTCTTAATCATCAGAGCTTGTTAACACTGCAAATTCCTGGTGGAGGAACAACATCCATATCAAAACATAGAACTCTTAGTCCTTCTGCACTCACCAAGATTTACAGGACTGAGCCAGAGAGGTCACCCTGAGCCAGCTTTTACCAAGCTTCTGTATTTAGGGTGGTTCTTAGGTATTCTAAAGTCTAGGAACCTTGACCTTAGAATTAGTTTGTCTACTAAAGGGAGAAACATAGTTTATAATCCTTGTTGCACATGGTGATATTTTTAAATTATAGGTTCCTGGGACGCACTGTAGCCCCATGGAATGTCCACGGGGGTAGAATCCGAGTACTGTAGAGTGTTTGTTTTGTTTTAAAAACACATTTGCCCAGTGATTTTGCTGTGTACCCTTACCCTCATATGTCCATTTCTTGTGGTTTTCCTTCTGTCCTAGGGCTAGATGGTAGCACCCCTGCCTTTGAGAGGGAGCGGCTCATTAATCAGTTCAATGATCCCAGCAACCTTACCACCTGGCTGTTCCTTCTGTCCACAAGGTGAGTGGATCCTGAGAGGGGAGGTCAGAGGGCTGTGTTCAAGGCAGCTGGCCACATGGGCAGGTACCCAAAGGCTCATCCAAGTTCCATCAGAAGAAATCTGCTCAGGTTTGTGACTTGTTTTTGAAGTCAGAGAGGGGACCCCAAAAGGTTGTGTTAGATGGATAGTCATCATGATAGTGTCACGAAGTTCTTTAAGCCCTTCATGGTCATACTTAAGGGTGCCTGGGTGGCTCAGTCTGTTTAGCGTCCGACTTTGGGTCAGGTCATGATCTCATGGTTTGTGGGTTCAAGCCCTGCGTTGTGCTCTGTGCTGACAGCTAGCTCAGAGTCTGGAGCCTGTTTCAGATTCTGTGTCTCCCTCTCTCTCTGGCCCTCCCCTGCTCATGCTGTCTCTCTCTCTCTCTCCCTCAGAAATAAATAAAACATTAAAAGACAAAACAGTGGTCGTACTTAGCTTTTCTCTCAGGAGTATTCTGAGTCTTAGATGATGGGATTAATGTGAAAGTGCTTTAAAAAGTGGAAAGTGTAATGTAACTGTAAAAGGCGATGGCATTGTTTGTCTCATGCCAAGCAGCTTTAAGGTTGTGCTGCATTTTGCCATCAGAATGCCCTTGATGGGTATGAGCTAGTCATTTTCCTAAGCTGTTAGACTAAACACACCAGAAACATCTGTATGGAGATAGTTTCCTTCACCAAGTGACATCACTCTAGGGCCAGGATGCAGGGGCCTTACTCATTACAGAGGAATGGAGAGTGGGTTTTTCTTTCAGAGCTGGTCAACACTTCTGTTTTGGATTTTCAGGGCATACTTTTCAGTGCTTGAGCAATGTACTGTTCATCAGCAGCACAGTACAATCCTCCAGTATGTTGTGCTTAGGACAAAGGAGGTAATACAGTGCTAGCAGTCACAGAGTAAAGCCAATTTGAAAACTGTCTTTAAAACGAAAAGTTCTGTGATGGTTGGCTTGTGTTTTACAGGGCTGGATGCTTGGGTGTGAATCTGATCGGTGCCAACCGAGTGGTGGTATTTGATGCTTCCTGGAACCCTTGCCATGATGCCCAGGCAGTGTGTCGGGTATACCGTTATGGCCAGAAAAAGCCCTGTCACATCTATCGCCTTGTGGCTGATTTCACTCTTGAAAAGAAGATCTATGACCGACAGATTTCCAAGCAGGGCATGTCAGGTAGGGCATCTTTCAGGCTCAATATTAATCTTATTGTGTCAGGGGGATGAGGGAGTGGGGGGAGGGGCAGGTTGTGAGAACACAAAGAGGCTTTGAATCACAGAAAATCAGCAGTTCTTCCCATCTTATTCTGATTTAAATAATTGCTTTAGAGGTGGTAAACCTCAACTCATCCTAGGCAGGTTTAATGATAAGAGCTGAGCGTAGGTATGCAAGTTTCTCTTACGATATTCCATTTCACCAGGGCCTCAGACCTGGTCTTTGACTTTCAAATATGGAATGGCCTGAGGTAGTTTAGATATTAGTGACAGTTATGCCAGCCATAACCTCTCTTGTCTGCCAACCTTTGTAGCTGTGCTTGTGTGGTCTTCTCTGCCATGTACTGACTTTCTCCATGTCTTCTCGCTTCTAGATCGGGTTGTGGATGATCTTAATCCAATGCTGAACTTTACCCGGAAGGAGGTAGAGAACCTACTGCACTTTGTTGAGAAGGAGCCAGCTCCCCAAGCATCCTTGAACATAAAGGGGATCAAGGAGCCAGTCCTCCAACTTGCCTGTCTGAAGTACCCTCACCTCATCACCAAGGTAAGAGCCTTGGATGCAGACAGTTTCCCATACAGCAGTCTCCATTCTGGGAAACTTGTCTGGCAAACTCTGTCCTTCATCTGAAGTTTTGTTTCGTACAGAAGACTTGAATTCATCTGGTCTTATCCTTGCCCTGCGCAGGTTCCCACCCCTGTCTTATCTATGTGCTCAGCTCAGCCATGTGGAATAATTTGGCCAGTGTGAGTTTTTCCTAGCAGAAAGAAGGGGTAAAGTTCTAGAAACGTAGTCTGATAATTCTCTGAACTCTCCCATCCTTTTATTTTTTAAGTGTTTACTTATTTTGGGAGAGAGAGAGTAAGCATGCATGCACGTACATATGCGAACTGAGGAGAGAGGGAGAGAGAGGAAATCCCAAGCAGGCTCCACACTGTCAGCACAGAGCATGATGTGGAGCTCCATCTCACGAACCATGAGATCATGACCTAAACTGAGATTAAGAGTTGGATGCTTAATGGACTGAGCTACCTAGGCGCCCCTCTCCCATCCTTTTGATATAGAAGGTAGATTTGGGTTGTCTAAAGGTGGGACTGGGTTAAAGTTGTGAGTTACACTCTTGACAGAAAGACAGTAAACCTGCTTATGTGTCTGTGAGCAGGCACTCTGTGAGTGCTGGAGATAGCCAGCCCTTTCTCAGTTTCAGAGTAAGCCTCATTGTATATCAGTCGTGTTGGTACACACCGATAATTAAATCAGTGTCCTCCTGTGTCCCCAGGAGCCTTTTGAGCATGAGTCACTGCTCCTTAACCGAAAGGATCACAAGCTGACCAAGGCTGAGAAAAAAGCAGCAAAGAAAAGCTATGAGGAAGACAAGCGCACATCCGTCCCCTACACCCGCCCATCATATGCGCAGTATTACCCAGCAAGTGACCAGAGCCTGACCAGCATCCCTGCTTTCAGTCAGAGAAACTGGTGAGTCACTGAAAGGGGAGGAAGGTCTGCCGCTGGGCCAGGCCCAAACCTTTAGACTGGTTCTGTTTTTAAACAAAGTAAGAGTCTACAACTTGTTTGTTGGCTGTTGTGAACTGACAGGTTCTGCTCTTGGAGAGGGTTCCAAAGCAGTTCAGCAGCCCTGGTGTTTTAAGTGGCTCTGGCTGGAAGAGTGAGCTACTGGCCTTGTGACTCAGAAGAGTTTTTCTAGTCTCCTGGAGAGGTGCAGTTTCCCAAGACACAGAAGCCCAATCCTCCCACACAGCTACCTTCATACCTATAGCGCCTTGGTCCTAGATCTTGCTTAAGCAATGAAGTTCAAGGGTGAAGGCCAGGTCTTTTGTGTGTCTTGGATTGCAGTCAAGGAATTCTGATGCTCTTAATGGGATTTCATTCTGTGGCTGTGCCATGATCCTCCCTCCTCCCCCCCCCCCCCCA
>NW_027529995.1:470606-490674 GCF_008692635.1 Crocuta crocuta
CCAATCTTTTTCTTGAATACAGCTTCCCAAGTATGAACACGATAGAAACCAATTGCTAAGCAAAGAGGCTCTTTGTAAGAAATTACAAAACATTATGTGTTTAATTTTTTTTTTTTTTTTTTTTTAAGGCAGAGTACCTCATAGGGCTTACCAGATTGGCTGCCTGATTGAGTGGTTTGCTTTAAAAAAATTGTTTTTTCTTAATGTTTATTTTTTGAGAGAGACAGAGTATTAGTGGGGGAGGGGCAGGAAGCGAGGGAGACCCAGAATCTGAAGCAGGCTCCAGGCTCTGAGCTGTCAGCACAGAGCCCAACGCAGGTCTAGAACTCACGAACCTTGAATTATGACCTGAGCCGAAGTCGGATGCTTAACCGACTGAGCCACCCAGGTGCCCCTAAAACTTTTTTCTTATGAAGACTCCATGTTAAAAAACAAACAAACAAACAAAAAAAACAAACTTGACAAATGAGGTTCTAAGGGAACTGAAGCCATGTAAATTTTACATTAAGACTACTTTCGGTGAGTATATTTGCTTTTTTTTTTTTTTTTTTTTAATGTTTGAGAGAGACAGAGCATGAGCAAGGGAGGGGCAGAGAGAAGACGACATAGAATCCAAAGCAGGCTATAGATTCTGAGCTATGAGCACAGAGCCCAACGTGGGGCTTGGACTCATGAACGGTGAGATCACGACCTGAGCCACAGAGACGCCTAACTGGCTGAGCCACCCAGGCACCCTAAATTTGCTACTTTTTATGTACAAGATGCTATTCAAGAAAAATGTTACTCTCTTTCAAAACCTTCAGACTATTTTGTGTCATCTTCCAAGATACTATTGCTGGGAATGTTCTCCTTTCTTGTCCTCCTCCCCTTTATTTCTCTTTTCTGGGCTTTCCCATGCAACAACAGAAATGGACTAAGCCTAAACCCAGGGAGAGAAAAGCCATGTCGGGAGAAGATATAACAAATGGGCTGGGCTCTGGGCTTTTGTGGCCCATGTCTGGCTCTGTGGGAGCCATACCATGATCTTGTTGATTCTTCCTCCTTTCTGGGTATATGTGAGGAAGGCTTTCTGCCCAATGTCCTTGCTACAGTAGGAGGCTTAGGCTAGGTTCCTGTTACCCTGACTTTTACCCTGATCTGACTTTGGATTCTGGGAAGACTCCCAGCTGACATCTCATTGGGATCCCTAGCTCCTGCAAAGCCACCCTGGGCAGACTGAGGAAATAAGATTCAGACCTGGAAAGCTTACTGTGCTGTGTAGTCTATCTGGGAATGTGGGAGTCCACAGGGCCCAGAGGGCTACCCAGTGGTACCTGTAGCAACATCAGAGCAATGTTCTTTGGTCAGGTAAGAAAAAACATACCAGTCCAAGGAGGTCACCCCCCAAGACTGAAGATAAAAGGCAGAAATTTCAGCAAACTTAGAGACAGGGTCTTAATTTCAAAAATCTTAAATCAGGAGAAGTTTTCTCAAGGTACCAACATTCATTTGAAAGGAAGGTGAAGAATGAGGAGTGTGTCACTGACCATTGGGTAACATTTTGGCATGCCAGTGTAAGACATGCACAACAGTGCTTAGGCTGGTCATGGCTGTGTGCCATTCAGAGACCAGGGCTCTATGAACAGCGTTTTGGCTGCTGCTGCTTTTGTGGTGGTCATTACTAGAGGAGCACTTTGGACACTGGTTCCAAGAGGAGCCCAATGAAAGGTTACATGGAAGAAAGAGGTGTCTGCATTACTTATTGAAGCCAGAGGTTCCAGAGAATAAAGATGGTTGATATTGAACAGGTGCTCTCTCAAGATCACCTGAACATGTGGTATCACGTGGCCTTTTCCTTGGGTGAGAAAGAAAATTCCACCTCTTTGGCTTCAACTTGGCATGTACTATGTTCTGAAGAACTTTTCCTCTCTTATTGCATCTTTACCTTTTCCCAACTTCCCTTCAAGGACTAATCCCTAATGTATGTAGACAGTCCAAATGCTAGAGGAGCAAATGTCACCTCAGATCTCCAGAAAGGTATTATTCTGCTGACGTCTGATTCTTCTTTGACTCTAAGAGGCTGTATGTTTCACTGCCACTCTGTCTCGGTCCTGCCTCTACTCTCCTTTTCAGTTGGCCATACTCTGCAGGTTCTTCTGATCCTTCTCATTAGCAACTGAGACTGTAGAATGGGGGAATCTGGAGAAACTCTGCGGCCTTTGCAGAAAGGTGAGGGCTGTTCTGCTGAAATCTCTTAATGCATTTGTCTTTCTCTCACAGGCAGCCAACACTGAAGAGTGATGAGAAGCCTGTGGCCAGTGTTCGTCCTGTGCAGTCCACCCCCATCCCCATGATGCCCCGGCATGTCCCACTGGGAGGCAGTGTAAGCTCTGCCTCCAGCACAAATCCAGCCATGAACTTCCCGATCAACTACCTACAGCGCGCGGGGGTCCTTGTGCAGAAGGTGGTCACCACAACAGGTTGGGAACTCCTAGGTCCTCTTCCAGGCTTACCTGTCCCTTTTAAACTTACTTTGTTCTTTCAAGAAGTATTTATTAAACACCTTTCATATTCTAGGCCTTACTACATTGGCACTATGGGTAAAAATCGAGAAGATAGTCCCTGATCTTGAGGAATTTGCATTCTAATAAAATATCTTAAGAATTCTAACATGGAATTGGGTTTTCTTAAATGTGATACATAGGATAGACTCTGAGCACTGTAGAGATTGTAGAAATTTCATAGGAACACAGAGTTGGTCTGAGAGGGATATGACTGTGTTGAGTCCTGCCTGACTGGGTATAAAGGACAACTGTCAACCTCCCTAATTAATTAGAACACCTGAATGTCACTTGCTTCTTTCTTTGTGAGTTTGATGTGGATTGAGCATGGTGGGCCAATGGTAGGAGCCTGGCAGCACTTCTGTCTCTGCAGTTGGTTCTGGGATTGGGAAGGAAAGCATTTCATGGAGCTGTTTTTCATCTTACTATCTAGAAATATTGATGGTACATAAATTTTAATAAAAATGTCTTAGTTGGTTTTTTTGAGTATGAAAATAATATATGTCCATTGTAAAAAAAAAAAAAAAAGTGAAATGACTAAAAACAAAAAGAGAGCCCCTTCTAATCCTACTTCTACTGATTCTTGAACATACTTTTTATTCTTTAGTTAGGTGTGGAGTAATGCCAGCAAGGAGGAGGTTGAGGCCACTTTTGGAGCCTAAAGTGATGTGGAGCAGATGGATGCAGATGGCTTAGGGAGGAGGAAAACAAACATAGAAATAACCATTTGAACTAGAACTTTTTCCAAACTAAAACTATGAATTTTTAATTAAATCGAGGGAAATTGATCAGAAAGATGATCAGATTTTTTTAAAAATAAAGTTTCACGTTCTTACAGTTTTCTTTGCTAGACAACTGTGAGAGGAGGCCTGCTTGCTTCTTTTCCCTTGGTTCAGACCTCTGCTCCACTGAGAGGCTTTAAGGAAGCCATTGAGGAACAGGGGTGTGCACAGACTTTGCATTTCCTTCCCTCTCAGTCAGATAATCTAACTCTGAGGTCTATATCTTCACTAGATATTGTTATTCCTGGACTCAACAGCTCCACAGATGTACAGGCAAGAATTAATGCTGGTGAGAGCATCCATATCATCCGTGGGACAAAAGGTAAGAGCCTGACCAAGGGGCCCATCCTTTGCCTTTGGTTCAGAGTGTGGGACTGGGAAGCATAAATACATATGACTGAGCTAGAGGGAGGATAGGAATTGTCCTATGTTAGAGTGACACATGTGGAGGAAGCATGAGAAGAAGCATTTCTAAACGCTTAGAGTTGGAGTGGGCCCAAAAGAGATCTGTCAGTGGCTTAAAAGAGAGTTAGGGTCCCTCCATTCCTGTATTTTGCCCTTGTTTTTATGGAGAATCTTGAGGTGGGTTTGGATAAACACCATGTTTTGTATCAGTCGCAGCCTATTGATAGTGATGCTATCAGCTAGAAGTGCCTGGGCACTACCTAGTGGGGTACTAATCATGGCAAGCCCCCACAGACATTTCCCAGAGCCAGTGTGGTGGCCGGACTGGCCCTGTGGTTCTTACTGTGATTGCATGATGCACCTCAGCAGCAACCATCAGTGGAGTTTGAAAAAACAAACTTTATAACTCACCGGTCCTGGTGGGGTACACAGCACCCCAGAACCACACAATGAATTAATGGGTAGAGAGAGGGGGAGAGAAGACCTGGGTTTCTATTAGGGTCCAGGAGTTGGGGTGGTTAGAATTTTGTGGGTTTACTCTTTTATTGGTAAATTTAAAACATAAGAGCAGGAATTAGGGCATCGGAAAGGAAAAAGCAAGATCACTCAGGGTTCAGTTTTCTGGGTTACTCTGGGCTTTCTAAAAGGGGAACTTCATGGGTGGGCACAGTCTGGTTCTTTATCTGCTTGTTTAGCTAGTATCGGTCTTACAGGTACAATTTGTTTATTTGAGATGGATGCCCTTGAAATGGAAGCCTTGTTAATCAACAGCTTAATGCCTGGCACTTAACACTGCATACAGGGAGCCCGAAAGTAGAGGGAAAGAGCTGTGGAGTGGGTTATTAGCTAACATGTATATTATTGTGTTGCCTTACACACTTGCTCAAAGCGGGGATGGAGGTCTCAATTAGGAAATGCATTGGGTGGATGAATTAGTATCTGTGAGTTGCATGACAGACATTTTGAGTGTGGCAGTTTAAAAAGTCCACTGCCTCTGGCCTGCTTATAGAGGGAGATGAGATTACTAGAATGAGAAGTTTGGACTGGACATTGTCAGAATACAATCTGAACCTATCATTCATATCAGCCTTCACTAGGAGGCTCCCTGAGGCTATTTAGCAAGGAGATTTTGCTCTAGTGTCTGTTGGATCAAAGTACGTTTTAGGCTCAGGAAAAGATGCCATGAAATATATGACCCACAGAGAAGAATTACCCAGCCTCCTCATCAGGTTCTTCCTAGTCTAAAGCCCAGGTCAGAAAACTATGGCCCATGGGCCAAATCTAGCCTGCTTCCTGTTTCTGTATCTGTGAACTAAGCATGGATTTTACATTTTTAATTGTCTGAAAAAAATCAAAAGAATAATATTTTGTGACATCTAAAAAGTATATGAAATTCACATTTTAGTGTCCATAAATAAAAATGTTTGAAGCACAGCCATGCCCAGCTATAGTAGCAGAGTTGAATGGTTGTAACAGAGACCTTTTGGCCCACAAAGGCAAATAAATTTACCTTTTAAGAAAAAGTTTGCTGACCTCTACCCCAGAGGTAGCCCTTGACCTTCCTCTTTTGATTGATCAAAAGACAGAGAAGGTAGGGTGGTGCCCTATGGGAACAGAATGCTGATCTTGAATTATTCCTATCAAGGTAGAAGAGGGTGTCGAGGCAACGAGTCTCCTTCCTCCCAGATTAAGAGGACTCCTGTCAGAGGAGTTCATCCAGAACCGAGGCAGCCAGCTTACTCTCTTCCACAGCATCCTGTTTATTTTCTCCATTGCCTTTAATCTTTCCTGATATTTTCTCGTATCATTGTCTGTCTCTTTCTCTAGAGGTTGAGCCCTGTGGGACAGGTCCCTTTTGTGTCATGTGTTCTTCAGTGTCTAGAACAATGCCTTGTACATGGTAGTCATGCAGTCTCATGGAGTCAATGAGTAATATTGGGTCCACAGCTCAAGTCAGTCCACTTGTCATTTCAGGGGTCTCAAGAAGGGTGTGAGACCTGATTTTATAGCTATTTCCCAGCCCATGATGCCTAGGCCTGGGGTTTCCCAGGATTGGCTGATTGTGTAGCTGCTCCTAGCAGTCTTCTCCTGTTTTTCATTAGGGACATACATTCGCACCAGTGATGGGCGGATCTTTGCTGTCCGAGCAACTGGCAAACCGAAGGTCCCAGAAGATGGTCGGATGGCTGCCTCAGGTATAAGTGGCTTCTACTTTCTGTTGAGCTACATGGCATTTGTTTGTTTGTTTTGTTTGTAATTAATTTATTTTTTGAATAATGTGTATATGGTTCATAATTCAAAAGGTATAAGAGGGGTAAAGTGAAAAGTAAGTTTTTCTCCCCCCACACTCTCAGCCATCTATTGCTCCTTCCTGAAAGTGCTACTCTCGTTTGCTTTTTTCAGAGATATATTATACATATACGTGGTACAGGAATGTGTGTGTGCACTCGTATGCATGTGTGTGTTGGTCTATGTGTTAAATATACGTTCATAAGTTTTCTCTGTATTTTTATTTTTAATTTATTTATTATTTAAAGTTTATTTATTTTGAGAGAGGGGGAGAGCGCAACCTTGAGCAGGGGAGGAGCAGAGAGAGAGAAATCCCAAGCAGGCTCCATGCTGTCAGTGCAGAGCCCGACAAACCCACGAACCGTGAGAGCATGACCTAAGCTGACATCAAAAGCCAGACGCCTAACTGACTGAGCCACCCAGACCTCCCCCTCTATATTTTTAAAACAGATGCTAACTTACTATAGTACACTGTTTATTTTTTCACTCACTAGTGTATCTCAGTACTTGTTCCTTACCATTTCTTTAGATGTGCCTTACTGGAAGTTTGCACAGGATGTTGTTAGATGGGTATAAGACAACATGTTACTGAGTTCTCTGTCCTTGGACATTTAAGTTGTTTCACTCCCCTCTTAATAGTACTAGTTCATAGTTATGTGGGTATGTCTATAGGATGAATTCCTAGAAGTGGGATTGCCAGGTCAAAGAGTATATATGTGGCACATTAACAGTGTTAGGAACTCTGGCCAAGTTCTCCTCTACATGAGTGACTCTCATCTATCCTTCCCCTGTGGAGTATGAGCACTAGATTGCTCTTGCTTCCAGCTTTTATTATGGACATTTTCATACCTCCAGACAAGTTGAAAGAACAGCACGGTGAGCACCCATGTACCCTGCACCTAGATCCAATGACTGTTATTGTTCTTATAAGCTTTCTTCTATCTCTCTCTCCCTTCCTATTATTGGAACTATTTGCAAGCTGAAGATGTCATGTCATTTTACCTTTCAGTACTTCAGCACACCTCTCTTAAGAGTAGGACATTATCCTAGCCACAATACCATTATGACACTAAAACAATAGCATAAAACTCCATAATATTACCTACTGTCTAGGCTGTATTCCTACTAGTTCCAGTTGTCTTTCATGGCCATGGATTGGATTTTGTTTTTACTTTTCTTTTTTTTTTTTGAGTTAGTGACTTTTTTTTTTAAATAGTTTATTGTCAAGTTGGTTTCCATACAACACCCAGTGCTCATCCCCACAAGTGCCCTCCTCCATGCCCACCCCCCCTCCCCCCAACACACACACACACCCATCAGTTTTGTTTTTAAACCGGGTTGGGCCTTTTTTTAAACTTCATTTTCCTTTTCCCTCCCGTCTTAGCCACTGGCTGTCTCTGCCCCCAGGAAGAGTCCAACTTGTGACAGAAATGATGTCTTAGCTTTTCATATTCGCTATCTCCTAGAATTCACCTTGATCAGTTTCACAGATTGGGGCCTCAGGTGTAAAGAAGTTACGTGTCTTATCATAGACTTGTTTCCTAGATCAAAGGATTTCTTTCTTTGTGACTGGGAAAAGTTGACTGGGTGGTGATGTTTGGATATGAAACTCTTTGAATTTGAGGGACCACAGGACAAGGGTTTTTCTTTAATGGAATTTTTCCTATACCCTCCTTCTCTCCCTGGCCATTCTGGTTCTCAGTTACCTACATTTTATCCCCAGGTTCCCAGGGGCCTTCTCTGGAATCCACAAGCAACGGCAGACACAGTGCCTCATCACCCAAAGCCCCTGACCCTGAGGGGCTGGCCAGGCCCGTCTCTCCAGACAGTCCGGAGATCATCAGTGAGCTCCAGCAGTATGCAGATGTGGCTGCCGCCAGGGAATCCCAACAGAGCTCCCCAAGCTCCAATGCCACCCTGCCTGGCCCTCCGGCTCAACTCATGGACAGCAGTGCTGTTCCTGGGACAGCTCTCGGGACTGAGCCTCGGCATGGGGGTCATTGCCTCAATAGTTCCCTCTTGGTGACCGGCCAGCCCTGTGGTGACAGGAACCCAGTGTTGGACTTACGGGGCCATAAGCGAAAGATGGCCACTCCACCTGCTGCCCAGGAGTCTGCCCGCCGGCGGTCCAGGAAGGGCCACCTGCCAGCCCCCGTGCAGCCGTATGAACACGGGTATCCAGTTTCTGGCGGGTTTGCCATGCCACCCGTCTCCTTAAATCATAACCTCACCGCTCCCTTCACCTCCCAGGCTGGGGAGAACTCTTTGTTTATGGGCAGTACTCCCTCCTACTACCAGCTGTCCAATTTGCTGGCAGATGCCCGCCTGGTGTTTCCAGTGACTACTGACCCTCTGGTGCCAGCAGGCCCCGTCAGTTCCTCCTCCACGGCTACCTCAGTCACTGCCAGCAACCCCACCTTCATGCTCAACCCGTCTGTTCCAGGGATACTACCCAGCTACTCACTCCCATTCTCACAGCCACTCCTGTCCGAGCCGAGGATGTTTGCGCCTTTTCCTTCCCCTGTCTTACCCAGCAACCTTTCACGGGGCATGTCTGTCTACCCAGGCTACATGTCCCCACATGCAGGCTACCCCGCTGGCGGCCTCCTCCGGTCCCAGGTGCCTCCATTTGACTCTCATGAGGTTGCTGAGGTGGGCTTCAGCTCCAATGACGATGAGGATAAGGACGATGATGTAATAGAGGTCACTGGGAAATAGCTGGGGAGCCCCTCTCCACCTCACTTGGGGCCCCCCAGCAGGTTGCCCACCAAGCTGAAAGGCAGCAATCCGGGCTTTCTGAGAATAGGGCACTTGGCAGGAGGGAAAAGGAAGAGGGCAAAGAAAGGTGGTTGACTGTAGTGGCAGGGCTCTGTTGCTATGTAATAGAAGAGGCAAAATAATCCAACAGAGCAGCAATAGCAGGAAATCAGGGACCCAAAACAGGAATGGAGAGGCAGGGCAGCCTGCCTCTCTTCCTGCCTGCCTTGCTTAATGCTGTGTGCTTGCTTGCTTGCCATCTGAGTGTAGAAGCTCACATCCCATTTCTGTCTTTGGGAACATTCTCTCCCAAGAGAGCTGCCTTACTGGGTGACTTAGCTTGGCCTGGAGAGGGGAGGGGAGGGAAGGAGGGTAAGTGAAGGAGGGTGGGCAGGGAGAGCAGAATGAGATTTCATGTGAAGTGGAATCTTTCTAGGGGTGAGAAAGAAGCAGACCAGGTGTGTGTGTGTTTGTGTGTGTGTGTGTGTGTGTGTGTGTTTGTGTGTGTGTGTGTCTTTATGTACTTGTATGTAACAGCAGGGGTGGAGGTGGGAGAGGAGGGTGGAAGGGACTAAGGGGGGAACTAAAAGATGAATTTATCTTTTTAAAAATGGAAATAAGAGTGTGTTGGTTCATGGCAACTATTAGTATCAATATCGGGATGAGTCCAGGAAAAGAGCCATGGAACCCACAAGTTTCCTTCTGGCTGGATGAAGAGAAGGCCCAGCCAACCCAAGTCCCTGGTTTTCAGAGCCACATTTATTTTAGAATTTGGGGGAAATTATGAGAGAAAATGGGCATTGCCAATCTCTGTCTCTTTCCCCAGTGGCTGTCTCTGAGCAGATCTCCCTTCGAAGGGTGTGAGATTGTATGCAGAGGCTGGGAGAGGGGGAACACTTTGGTATGTGAGCAAGACGTCATGCAGTTGTGGCCAGGAAAGACCTTCTTCACAAGGATGGAACTGAGCCCTCAACCTGCTTATCCTTGTGGCCTTTCCTTTCCTTCCCCACTAGAAAGCTCCATGTTAATTTATTTCTTATGGGCAATTATTTATTATTTGGACTTTTCCATGTGTCTTGTTTTTCTTGGGGGGGGGTTGGATTTTAGGAGGGTAGGAGATAGGAAGGGAAATGTTAATATCTCCCAGATCCCATAGCTGCTGGTAAATAATTCCCAGGTATATGGTGAATTGACCAAGGAAAGACAGTTAATGCTTGACCAAGGTCTACACTAAACAACTGTGTTTCTAGAAAATGGCCTCTCAGGAAGATCAGAGAATCTTGTGACTGGATAGTTAGTGCGGGTGAGACTCATTCCACAGAGATTTAAACTTGGGATCGTGGAGTTTTCTACTGGGAAGTCAGTGACCCCAGATTTGGAGCTGTGTCCTGGGATGACCTTAGAGATAGGCTCTCTATGCTGAATAGTGAAACTCTGCATAGGTGACTGCTGGGTTGAGAGAATAGACTGCGGATTTCTTATCAGGAAATGTCTTGGCCTCCCCAGCCTGACAGATGATCACTGTGGCCTGGTGTCTGTTATCTCCGTCCCCTTTGAAGGAACACAGAGCAGCCCTTCCTCGGTAGGAGCCTTAAGTCTGGCTTTTGTCTTAAAAGAATACATCAGTCATTCTGGGTCTCCTCTTTCTTGTTGCCAGTGGCAAGGGAGGGGGCATCTAGTCTTTAAGCATAAACACTGGCTGTCTTCCTATTGGCTCTTCCCCCCCCTCTTCCCCCCACCCCCGACTTTGCTAGGCAGTTCTTTATGATGAACAAACCTGTCTGGCTTTAGAGTTTTGCTACCTATTCATGGGTCCCTCCTCACTGGGTGGCTGCTGCACCTGCCTCTTCCCAGCCTTGGAGGCAGCTTAGCCAGGTCTCCCCTAGTAGTAGCTGCTTCTGCAACTCTTCTGACCAGCTTGTTTCCATTGCTGGAGGGTTTTAGCACATTCTGGGGTATTGTCCCTGGAGAAGAGAGAAGGAGATGGCTAATGGGGGTACATGCATGTGTGTGTGTGCATTTGTGTGCTGACCAGTTGCACCAAAAGTGGAACTTAAGGAGCTTTCCCTCTCTGTTTTCGTAGGTACCGTGTCAGACACTTAACTCTCCTACTCATAGAAGCCTTAGATCTACAATTTAGCTATGCAAATTATTTTAATAATTTTAAAATAGCAGTTTCAACCAGTGCTTTCTGTTTCAGAGGTATCCTAAGAATGGATGGTGAAAGGACTCGGAATGGGCTTTCAGGTTTGAGGCTGGTGCAGTAGGAGCGAGCTAGCCTGGATCTCTGATTTGAAGAGCACACTCAGCCTGGGCTACAACTGATGCCTCTAAGGCCCCCAGAGCACTGGGATCCCAGAGATATGTGTGTGTGTGTGTGTGTGTGTGTGTGTGTGTGTGAGTGTGTGTGTGGTGTTAGGGAAGGAGGATTGTGTCTGTGTCTGCCTCTAGGAAATCGCGGCAGCAGTCTCTGAGAATCTTCAAACTATCAGCAAAGAATTGAAACCCGTCACTGGAGGGATGGGCCTTTTAAGGTACCGGGAAGTCAATGGGTATTCTGAGAGGCAGTACATACCTGCTGTCTACCCACTGATTCCAGGGGCTGGGTCTTACTTCAGGTCAGAAGAGGTGATAGTTTTGGGAGGCTGACCTGGCTAGAGAAGGCTTTCTTTGATATGAGCAGCTTATTTTGTATAAAGGCTATGGGGTGGGATCATGGGAAATTGGAATGCTACCAGTTTCATGTTTTGGGTTTTTTTTCTGTTTTTGTTTTTTAATCTGAAAAAACACTTTTCTGCTATCTCTTTATGTGTGCTGGTAGGCAAGTGTGCATGCACATCGAACATGAGCATGTGTGTGAGGGAAGCAGGAAATGTCTCAGAGCCTAAGAACCATGTTTTACAGCCTCTTTGATGAGAAACACTTGGTGGTGGCTTCCCACCACCATCCAGGCCTGAGTGAGGGAAGGGTGGTGATAATGGGTTGCTTGGGTGATGTGGGCAGGGTGGGGGTGGGGGGTGCAATGGATCAGGCCCCTCAGCATTTTCCCCTCACCATTGTCTTCCAAAGGATGTTTTCAAGGACCTCTCAAACTTGATCCATCTAACTTAGCCTGAATCCTCAGCATAGGGAATATTGTACTACTTAATGATTCAGGATTTCCATTTGTAATGATGCTCAATTTCCTTTTCTTAATATTTTTGTGGATAAAAATTGAACCAGAGACGAAGTAGCCATTTCAGTAAGAAAGTAAGTGAACCATGTTGGATCAGATCATTGGATATCTGCCAAGTCCTCACCCCTCAAGTTGTGCTTCTTGAGCATCTCTGTCTTCATCTCCTGACTTAAGGATAACTCTTTCTGATCCTTGGAACTCTCTTCCCTAGGAATTAGTGTGTGGTATCTCTCTATATACTTGTGATTTCACAACTAAATATGAAATTCACCTCTCCAGAGCATGAAGCAGTTAGTTGGGGTAAAGTTTTGCTGATAGATTCAAACAACCAAACTTTAGTGGTCTGGGTGAGACTGTCATTCCCAAAGCTGTCAGCAGAGCAAGGCTGTTTGTCTCAGTCCATTTGAGCCTGGCATTGCTGTGGCATTGCTCTGGAACTGAGTCCTCATCCCATGGGGAAGGAAGGTCTGGGGGTTATACATTCCTTTTTCCTAGTGTTCCTGGCCATGACCCCCTTCCTCCTGCTCTCCAGTTCCCTGTGAGTCCTCAGAAAACCAGTCTCCTTTCTGAGCTGTGGCCTCTTGTGCACCGAGCTAAATCATTCTTTTCCCAAGAAGACTCTGAGAGAAGAGCTCTTTACCCCAACAGACCCCCATAAGACTTTCTGTCCCTCCTCTGATTTGTTCCCAGGAGATCTGCACCTCACAGCCTGAGAATGCTGCGCTTTCCATCAGCCACTGTCAGACTCTGTCCCCTCCTACTGACTCTTCTGCCCTATGTGTTCTGATGTGACCCCTTAATGTCTCTTCTATGCTACTAGCTTGGCCCTAGGTCTTTTATGAATACCAAGTCTTAACGATGAACTTCCTGAGCAGGCAGTGGCCAACTCCTTCACTCTTCAGGGACCTGAGTCTGCCCCTTTCCTCTCACAGGTTGTTTGGATATAGTAATCCCATGCATTGGGAAGAGGTAGCCAGGCAGGCTGCAGAGTCTGTAGTGCAGAGGGCTGGGGGAGATTTGGGTACTCTGTTACCACTACTGGGATGATATTCAGAAGAGGGGACCTCATACTGTGACCTGACCCAGGACCCTCCTCTGGAAGAGAGCTCAGCCCAGGTGTGTGTGTGTGTATGTATGTGTATGTGTGCGCGTGCATGCACACGTGTGTGTGTGTATGTGAGAGAGTGTGCACTCGTGCACATGGGTGTAAACTGACTGTTATCTGGTTGTGTTACTCAGGGTGGGCTGGGGACTCATGGGAAAAATCCCCCTCAGCCTGCCCAAGACTGGTTTTTTTTTTCCTGTACCCTCTCCAGAAGGGTCAGGGGAAGGGGGGTCCAGGTGGGTTGAGGGGGTCGCAATGGATAACCACTAAGGCCACACTGCTGCCGGGAGGAGTTGGGGGGGGGTATGAAGTGGCCCCAGGGACCTGGCACCTGGCTTTGGTTTTCCGTCTTCTTTCCTCAGGACGCCCCCTGAGGCCTGGGACCTGCTGCGCCTGGCTTTGAGGAGCATCTGTGTCTGGGTGCTCCAGCTGCTGGTGTGATCATGGGCTTCCCTCCTCTCTCAGCAGGGCAGGTGCTCCTGCCCCAGAGACTGGGCAACTGGCTGTTTCTATGACGTATTTATTTTTACTTGTGTTTCATGTCACTTTTTTAAAAAAAAAAACAAACAGAACAATTGTAAGTCAGTATAACTGCCTATCAGTTTTCTTTATTTCTCTTTTTGTAAAATAAAATTTAAACTCCAGAAGGCAGTGTTGTTTGATCAAGGAATTGTCTGAACAGCTGTTTGCTGACTGGGTGGTGAAAGGGATATAAACTATATCCTGGGCACTGGGAATGCACTTGGTGTGTGTGGGCTGGGGGAGAGAGGTGGAAATAGAGGGCAGACTGCTAGCAGGCTCTTTGTTGCAATGGGGTTCAGTAAGCTTTTTCTGCCTTCACTCACCTGAAGAGGACCACATTTCCAGGCTCTAGGGGAAACACCGAAGCTGACTCAGAGTGGCTTGAAGCTAGATGGTCCTGCTGGGGCAGCCCTAACCAGACTGTGGGGGTTTGGGGATTGGGTGCAGCATTAGTGCCTTCAGAGGATGGAAGATGGCTGGTGGCAGGGTGTGTAGACTATCTTATACTGCATATGCCTTCTCCATTTGTCATCTGGGTTAGTGGATCTAACTATTGCCTCACAGAGAACTACCCAGGGCTTTGGAATATGAGAGGTAAGGGAAGGTGAGGGCAGTACACTCTTTGTCTCCAAGTTTGGTCCCTGTAAGGGGAGAAGCCCAATGGAAAGAGTCTCTAGAAGTTTACAGAGGGAGAATTAAAGTAGCTCTGTGGGGGTTTCTTGGACAGAGAAAAGCAAGAGGAGACAAAGGCCAAGTCTGGGTTCATGAGAGAATATGTACTATTGCGGGGGGTAGGGGGGTTGCGGCCGGGGGAGAGTGGAGTGTTGGGGCAGATGGCTAAGGCAAACAGGTCTGCTTCACTTATTTCTGGAGGGAAGAGGACCACGTCTTGGCTGCTGCCCCCTGGTGGCCAGCAGTGGTCTTGCGGATATCCCCTAACCATAGGTTGGGCTTGCTCTGTTGGGAGCAGCCTGAGATGAAGGGGAGGAGTGGGGGCTTGTGGCCGCCAGCCTCAGTCACAGGCCGACTCAGACTCTCCATTGACAACAGAATCAGTGAAGCTCCTAAGGCACACCCTGAACTCTGACGTGGGCGTCTGGAATTCCCCAGCCAGCCTGAAGGAAGTGAGCAGAGAGGTCAAGATGAGGAAAGAGTAGCTCCAGACAACAGTTTCTTGGGAGAAGCTCATCAGATTCTGAAAAACAGGAAATATGACCATGAGAACACAGTGGGCACAAGCTGTCTTGTCTCTGAACCATGAACTGGCCCTTATCTCACAGGAAATGCTTCCAAGTGTATAGCCCACTTGCATGGAGCATCATGTGTTTGATGTTCATAAGTAAAACAGAACTGTCATGACCCTGGTAGCCCAGCCCTGAGTGCCTGTGAGGGGCTAGCTGTTCTTTCTACCAGTGTTTGCCTGGGGAGCTGGGGATAGGCTTGGCCCTGTGGATGAGAGTCATACTTTCCTGCCTGGGAAGGAACAGTGTGAAGTAGTGGGAAAGGAAGCCAGGATTATGCGCACCTCTGTGTGTTCAGTCTGCCCCTTTGCTAGTGCAGTAGTGGAATCCACAGTAAGATGATTCCCCTCCCAAATATCAGTCCTTTGTCAGGAGCACCAAGGTACCTGTTGGCCCAGCCTGTCATGTAGCCAAGCTTAGGAGCATAGTTGTTCCCTCTCCTACCCCTTACACTGCAAGACTGGGCCTCTCAGGAGGGCAGAGTTTTATCTTTAGGGCTCTAGAAGAGTGCTTTGTAGTTTGTAGGTCTCAGAAATATGAGCTGAAGATTAAACCTATGTTCAAGGAGCTTACACTTGATCTGGGAGTTACCTAGAATACCTTAAGCCAGAAAGGCAACCCAGGCACTTCCCCGGCTCTGGGAGGAGACTGGAAGGGGGCGGTTCCTGCTTAGCTCCAAGAGGGCAGGGCCTTGGTTCTGTTTCTTCAGTATCCTCAGCCCCTAGAACTGTCCTGGCAAGGCGTGCTACTCAGTAAATGTTGGGTGGATGAATGGCCACTCCTGTGGTTGGGAGTGGGGTGGGTGGAGTGTTGGAGGCATGACTAATTGTGCTGTTCCAGAAGTTGGATCCACTAGCTTCTTCCCTGAGTCCAAGTTGGGCATCAGTTTCCTCAGTTGTAAAACGGGGGCAAGTAGCCATGACTTGCTGGGTTCCCAGGTCTATTGGGAAGTTACAGTGAAAGGAAGTGGCAGGACGAAGGGTAGTACAAATAAATGCCAGAGGCTGATACTGCTGTGCTGAATTTCCCAAGCCTCTTCAAACGCTCCACTCTGGTGCGGGCTTCCTTGGGCCCAGCCCAGCTATCTACTGTGGGCCACCAGGCAGACTTCCACCCACCCGCCCCCACGCCTAGGGCCGGGTAAGTTTGTGGGAGGCAAGAAAGTGCTGAGTGGGCTCCGCCCCTGACAGCTCCGGGGGATGGGCGCTGCTCGGTGCTATGGAGACCCGGCAGGGCCGGCCTCCGCCCTCCGCCCTCCGGGTCCCGCGCGCACGCGCCCACGGCCACGGCCACGTCCCGCCGCGAGAGGGGGCGGAGCGAGCGTGCGCTACGGGCGCGCGCAGGCTCCGCGACCTACCCTGGAGCCGCCTGNCTGAGGTGAGGGCCGGGCTGGAGGAGAGGCGTCCCCGCTGGGGCGGCCTCACGAGCGCTGAGGGCCTGGAACCTCTGTCCGCCCTGGCGCGACCTCAGGGGTTCCCGCGTCCCCTTCGTGACTCCCGCAGCCCAGGCCGCTCTTTGCATCTCTTCTCGCCCACAGCTGGCCCCGGCTGGGTCCAAGGGCCCGAACGCGACCTTGGACCAGCCTACCATCCCGCGTCGCCCCGGCTTCGGCCCCGGGCGCAGGGCACGCCCGGAGCCAGAGGAGCCAGAGCGGGGGTGGGGAGGTGGGGGTGGGGAACTGAGGCAAAAACTGTACTTTAACTCCGCCCCTATCCCCGGAGGCCGCGCGTCGCTGCCAGGGCTGCAAACTTCAGAGTCTCTTAAGTTACGGAGGTGTGTGAGGCCCCTAGAGGTCGTGGTTGAAAAGAAAGGGGCTGGGTAAATAAGCGAGGCGCGGGTGAGCAGGGCTACAAGCCCAGAGTAGGAGGCGGCGCATCTCAGTCTCGCGCAGGCCCAGGTCTTACCGCGCTCCGCTGGCACCGAAGTTTAAGGGCCCGGCCCACTGCCGCGGCGCAAGTGAGCAGCCTCAGGAAGCCCTTGCGAGACCGCCCGCCCAGACCCTCGCCGGCCCGGGTCAGAGGTGACCACCCCCGGCCTCTGACGCGAGGAGAAACCGATGTCAGCGACACGGGCTGTTCAGAGCCAGGTACAGTGGCTGGAACCCTCCAGGAAGAGAGCTCTGTAAGAACAGGGGCATAAGCACGGCCCCAGTGACGAGTTGACATTATGAGTTCGAGTTTGGCTTCTGATTTCCGTAAGCGGTAGGAGGACGAGGTAGAGGTGCAGCCTTGTGAGGAGGGAGTTCCTGTAGAGGCCCTAGTGGGCTTTCCCCGAAAGGGAAACAGGGCATGGTGCCCAGCTCAGTGGTGATTTTCTCTCTGCCTCCAGCACTGAAGCACTTGGAGCATTTGGTCCCTGCGGCGCTGGATGCCATGAGTTGCTAAAAGTGAGCCTGGGTTTTCAGGTGAGCTTCCTCACCCCTTCTCCTGCCTTTTCTCTTGAGTACGGGGAAATAGACTTTGCCCTGCCTCCCTCCTGTGCAGACCTAAGCTCTGGGGTGCATTTTCCCTCTCTTCTGAATACTTCAGAGGTGAGAGGAAGAGGGAGGTGGGAACTAAGTTTCTGTGAGGTGGACAGGGAGTGTGCACCCGAGAGGGTAGGTCAAAGTGAGGGATGGTCACTCTCAAGGCAACTGGGAGACCTAGCTGCTGAGTGAGAGCTTCCAGCTGAGAGCCTTGGGTTCAGAGATGTCCCAACATGGATTAAATGCTTGAGCTTTTCTGGAAATCCTGTCACCAGGGAGGAGAAAGTGGAAATGGTAGCCTGGAGTCAGACTGCCTGGGCTCCTAGTGCCTGCATTTTGGTCCAGGTGGTTCTATTTAGTACCTGTGTGACCTTGGGCAAGTCTCTTAACCTCCTGATCCATTCCTACCTTGTTCCGAGGGTTAATAAAGTAGCTGTGTTTCAACATTTGGGTAGTGCCTGGCGTATAGTAAGTACTGTAGATTCGTACTACACTATAGTAAGTGAAAGATTTATCATCATCATTATCACCAGAGAAAATAGGAATGAAACTAACTGGAGGCAAGACGAGTGAATACATCCAAAAAAAAGCACACCTGTGGGGCAGGAACAGGGATGGCTAAGACCAGTGAGAGGCACCTCCATGCTGTGACATCAAAGGTTTAGGAGTTTAGTTTGCCTCTTTGTAAGGCAAACACTATGTGTACATTGACTCCACAAAGACCATTTTTCATCAAAAAATTTTGACACCCAGAACCCATAGGAAACAAATTATTCCATAGAGCTAAGTTTTCCATAGGGCTGAAGCATTGATTTCCACCTCCAAAATCTTTTAAATTTTTATTTATATTTTAGAGAGAGCAAGAGTGCACGAATGGGGGAGAGGGATAGAGGGAATGATAGGGTGGTGGCGGGGAGAGAAAATCTGAAGAAGCCTCTATGCTCAGCATGGAGCCTGACATGGGGCTTGATTCCATGACCCCATGATCATGACCTAAGCCAAAATCAAGAGTCAGACTCTCAACCTACTGAACCATCCTGGCACCCCAAATATTTTAAATTTTAAATGTTAGTTTTAAATACTTGGAGTGAGAATGTTCCTCCAGTGGGTTACAGTTTCCCTTCCTCTTTAAACTGTTGATCCCCCCCCCCTCCCCGGGACCCAAATCAAGCCCTTTGTTTAAGAGGGTTGGGCCTCTGGCCCCTAGCTTAGTGGAGGGCTGGATGGTCTGCCTTGAACCAGCCTCTGTGTTGGGTTCCTGGCCCTGCTTTTGGATAGCTTCTCTGTTTCTTTGTAGTTGTTGTTTTCCTTGAAATGAGTGTCTTTATTGCTTGTACCATACAAAAAGGAGGAATGAGGAAAGGCCAATGGAGAGGAGGGACAACTGTCATATAAATGACATAAACACAAAAAGGAAAAAAAACCTTTCACCTCACCCCAGGATGCCTTTCCATGAACTACCTAGTAGAGGAAGTGGGGTTGCAACATCAAAACCATAAAAAGTAATTCTAAACACCTGGAGGTGCTGATGGAGCAAGGGATAGGGCAGCAAGTGGACCCAGCTATGGCTCCCTCTAGGCTGGCACACCGTGCCCATGGGATGAACTGCTTTGGCCAGGGATAAGTAATTGTTCCCCCTGGTGTGTTTCCATTTCTAACAAACTTGTCTTCCTCCTCTTTGTTGTTTCTAATCTATGGGCTGGAAAAGTGAGATGCAGCTTGTTAGCACCAGTAGCTCAACTCTGGGAAGCACAGTGCTGGACTTTGTTCTGGCTGCATTGACTGATTTGATCCGATCTTTCCTTGGTTCTGGATGAGTGAGCTTGCTGGATAGCAGAGGCCAAATGTGCTTAGCAAAGGAGAGTTTCCTATGAAAGTCTCTTCCTGTGGTACATTTTCAAAGCCCTGGGGTTTTGTTCCTTATGGTTTTCCTATTTGTTAAGAAATGATTGGACCCTGGCACTTGCCCATCCTCCCCCTGACAGTGGTCCATAAGGCTTTGGGAGGCCGGGCAGGCAGTGTGGCTCTGGTGTGGGAAGGAAGAGGTAATGCAGGGAAAAGTCAAACTGGTGGTCTTGCCCATCTTGAGGGAGGCTGGTCAGGGCTTAGAGTATGTCCATGGCTGACTCACTCCTGTTCTCTATGACTCAGTTTCCCCAGGTGTGACCAAGGCTACCAGCTGACAAGCAGAGCTGTTCTGAGAGCCTCAACAATTGTGATTAAGAAATAAAGAGGCTTGTGGCTTCAGTCATCCTTTGTTGCTCTCTTCTAGGTCACTTTGTGTGTAAACACCCTGGTCCCTCCTCCTCCTGGGTCAGAGCACACAGGCAGGGCTGAAGTTGGGCCAGAAGTGGCTGGCGGGCAGGTGGGCACATTGGTCAGAGCAGGCTACCAGCCTCCTCTCCCTCCTGTCTCTTTTGCAGCTGTCTTGGGGGCGCAGTGTTGGGGGCACAGAGCCATGTCTGACCTGTTCCTCCTAGGCCTGATCGGGGGCCTGACTCTGCTGCTGCTGCTGACACTCCTGGCCTTTGCTGGGTACTCAGGGCTGCTGTCTGGGGTGGTGGTGAGTGCTGGCTCACCCCCCATCCGCAACGTCACTGTGGCCTACAAGTTTCACATTGGGCCCTACAGCGAGACTGGGCGGCTTTTCACCGAGAGCTGCAGTGTCTCCCCCAAGCTCCGCTCCATCGCCGTCTACTACGACAACCCCCACATGGTAAGGAGCCTCCTGTGGCCTGGCCGGGATTCTGCCCCATGGATGGACAGGAGGCGGGGGGAGGGGGGAGGG
>NW_027529995.1:490884-497594 GCF_008692635.1 Crocuta crocuta
CTGGAGTTTCTGAGGAAGGGGTGGGAAAATCTGTGATCTGGTCCTACAGACAACCTCCTCTCTAAACTTGAAGCTCCTTTCAGATTTAGCTTGGACTCCTGTGCCAGACTTCCATATGTTCCTTTCTACTTGCCCAGGTCTAGTTCTCAGTTCATAACTACCCATGGACTTCTGACTGCAGGGGCCCACACCATTGTGTGTCCCTAGTTTCTGCCAGGGCTTTCATCCCCTGCCTCCTCTTGCTGTCCCTCCCTCTTCTATCCCCATTTGAAGCCAGTGCTCTAAGGCCAGGCTGTTCAGATTCTGCCTCTCTTTGGGGTCCTATCTTGTTATTTCTGTGCCTTTCCTCTGTTAGTTTTCCTGCTGTGGCTCCTTGTGGGCTTGAGAGGGCAGGCCCTGGGCATGGCGCTTAGAATCCTACCTCTTCACCCGTTTTGGTGACTCCTGCCTCAGTTATAATGGCATCTCTTTGGATGTCAAGCTGGCTGGTTGCAGGAGGGCCTGGGGGGCTGGGGCAGCTGGAACCAGGTGAGCTGCCCAGAATGTCTAGGATGCTGAGCTCAGAGACAAGCCCAGCATCACTGGCACCCCGTGGGCATCTGGCTGTACTTACAGCCCATGGTGAGTCAGGGCTCACCAATGTGGCCTCCTGCCATGCCATGGGGCGGTACTGCGCACAGCTGCATGGGCTGGCAGCTCTGCCAAGAGTTCTTCAGGCTTCAGCCTGGAGCCTTGGCAAAAAGGCCATTAGGAATCTCCAGTTCTGGTTTCCTTGCCTGAAGAGCTCAAGTAGGCGAAGCCTATAGCCTATCCACTGCCTTCTGACCAAGCCTCACTGGGGTACTTAGTCGAAATGAGGGTGTGCTGACTGTCTGTGCCAGGTTCTGCGTGACACCTCTGCTCCGGAGATGAACAGACCTGGCCCTTCCCTCAAAAAGTTTCATGTGGTTGGCAAGTCCGCCCCATACAAATGAATCTCTAATAGGCACTATACTTGATACCCGCAGAGCTTTGAGCTGTGGGTTTGGGGAGGGTACCTCAGGTCTGCCCGAGAGGCTCAGAGAGGAGACAGACTTTAGCTGGGATTTCTCCTGTGAGTAGAACTTTGCTCTGCCATGAAGGGCCTCCTGACTGAGGGAAGTACAGCAGTAAAGGCTTACAGACATGAGATGACAGGGGAAGTGTGACCAGTGGACATGTGGTGGATGAAGAAAGTGGTAGAAGGGTTCACTGGGCCAGGCAGTGGGAGGAACAGCAGGTGGGGAGGCAAGGCGCGGCACAGTTTGCCCCCTGTGACTTAGGAAATTAACTGGATGGTAGGTGGAGGAGGGGAGGAGATGAGACCTGGAGGCCATTGAGGAGATTGGGCTGGGCCCAGGTGAGAGGTGACATGGCCTGGTTGAGGGATGAGTAGACGATGAGGATTTGAGGTCACATGTTTGGGAGATGGCACTAAGTGGGAGTCTAGAGCACTGGAACCTAAGTGGCATGGGGCAGGTGCTAGGCTTCGGAAAGCTCCCGGACCAGATACCTGACCCCCACCCCTGCAGAGCTGTGTTATGTAAGTCCCTGCCCCTCTTATATGCCCTCCCCTGATCTCTGCCCCTCTTTCCTCACCTGGTCCTGTTAGAGACTCTGCAAGGCCTCAGTGGCGGGAAGGAGGAGAATCCTTGCAGTTGCCTCTTTCCTCATCAGCATGTCTTGTTCTTAAAGCAGCACATTCCTTCTTGGGTTGGAAATGAAAATTCCAGGATGGGAAAGAGCCAAGGCAGCAGTATACCTTGAGGTCAGTGCTGGAGGCTATTCCACGGACCTAGCCCAGCCACTGCCTCCAGGCAGCCCTCCATACAATTGTCCTTGAGGTGGGGTGTTCTGGGTGTCCAGGATTGGCTGGGTACAGCCTTAGTTGGGTGCCAGTCTTGGGGGGCCATGGCCTGAGAGTATAGCCTCAAGGCTGGCAGCCCTGGGTTCTCATTCTGACTCATCACTGTCATGCTGTCTAATCTTGATCAAATCACATAATCTCTATGGGCCTCTGTTTCTTCATCTATATAGCTATATTAAGATATCTGCTTCACAGACTGTCTGGCAAGAATTAAATTGACACAGGTGAGACATTCATCCTACCACCTGGCCCTCAATAGCTGTTTAACAACAACAAAAAGGGTGGACAAAACATTCATATTAATTAGGTGAACTGAGACATTATGCTGAGCTCTTATGACCTAGCCCTAGACCCTTGGCCTGGCTATGGACATCTGGATGGCTCAGAGGACAAATGTATAGGTCAAGTGGCCCCTCTGATCCTGTCCCTCTCAGTCCTGGGTCACTCTAGAAGATACCTGTGTCCTCATTCATAGATGGGTCATACTCTGACACCTGGGGTGGCTCAGGGATGCTTAGTCTCCACCTACTCTGGGAGCTGGGCAGTATATTCTCCTCCTAGAAGAGATTGTCACAGAAGCTTCAGGGAACCATGGACCCCCAGACTTCCAAGTGCTCATGACTATCATAGATTATCTGGTCTCTAAGTACCTGAGGCTTCAGGGTCCACACTGCTTATATTATAGAGGAAGAGACTGAGGATCATATAGCCAGAGTTGTATTTATCTCACACAGTTCACTCATATGGTATTTGAGCACTTGATCTATGCCATGCTTCTGGGCAGCGGGGCACCTTAAGGGCTAAGGGGCCTAGCTCTCAGGACCTCTCAGTGTGGGTGTATCAGGGGAGCCTGGGGGAGAAACCCCATCCAGTTCTGGGGAAAGCTAAGAACCCAAGCCTTCTCCCTCGGCTGCCTCTCTGAGCAGTGTCCAGTATGGGGCTCTGTGTACTTGTGGTTCACAGAAGGAAGGGACAGGATGTAGGTTGCACTGTTGTGTGGCCCATCCCCACACCCTCTCCCTCTCCAGGCTGAGCACAATGGGAGCCTGAACCTGCTTCTGTGTGAATGTGGGGAGGAATGAGACTATTCCAGGCTCTATGAATGGGGCAGGGAGTGACCTGGTGAGAGGTGGCCACCTGCTATCATTGCTGCCCTCCTCCATAAGGTGTGGACTGACAGCTCTCTAGCCACTCCCCTTGTAGGCCTCAGCTCCTGGCCTCAGCTGGACAGGAGGAGGCTGGTTTCTGAGAAAGGCCTGGTGGGGTCTCACTTGGTCTGGCTGTAGGCCCAGGAGTGACACAGGAAAGGGTACCATTGAGGCAGAGTCATGGCAATTGCTGTGGACTCTTTCATGTCAGATGCTTTTTGAGCATATATATCTCATCAGCTCTGTGTCCTAGATTTGTCAGCATGTGTATGTCAGTCAACTCCAGATCCTGGAGTTCTCTATGGGAGGAAGTTGCAGGGTCTGGGGAAGTAGTTCTTGTGGGGCAAGAGAAAGGATTCCATTCTCTATCCCTGAGGGCCTTTGGAGAGGTAGAACGAGGAATGATGGAGCATGTGACAGGAAGTGGACAGACCCTGGCAGTGACTCATAGGTGTTCCTTTCCTCTCCAGGGCCCAACATTCTTGGAGTGCAGCCGTATTCTCTTTCAAGCACTAAGGGAAGAGGGTTCATTCCAGAGTCAATCTTTGATCTGTGCCTGCTCCCTCCCCTCAGTGCACAAGCATGTGAACACACACACACATCCAGTTCTGCCCTTGTAAAGCTATAGAATGGTCAAAACTGCTTTGCTCTCAGCCCTGCTTCTGAGGTACAGTGTGGAGGTCTGGACAATGACCTTAGCCTCCCCCACCTTGGCCTGGTCCCTCTGGGAGCCTTGGGTCTTGGTGGGAGGGAAGGAGCTGGGAAGAAAACCCCTGGTGGCTCACTTGATCCTGGCCAGCTCTGGCCTGTGGATAGGCTCTACTAGCTCAGCTGCTGTCACTGTGCCCGTGGATCTGTCCTGTGTGCCAACCTGGCCCTCCACCTCTTGCCCCACCCTCTGCTGCTGCCACCTCCACTGCTGTTTGGGCCTTAAGCAACCTGTCTGCCTGCCCTTGTAGGGAGGCTGGCTGAGGCAAATGGGGCATGGTAGCTGGTTCAGTTTACCTGGCTGAGGCTTAGGAAAGGGTGCTTGCCCCAGGCATGGGGCATATAGGGGGAACTGGTGGTGCTTGGGTTTTGCCTTTAGTAAACTAGACTGTATTGAAGCTCCTTTTTTCTCCAAGTCCACTGAGAGCCATCTTGGGACCACCAGCTCTGCAGGGGCTAAGGCTAGTAAGAGTGTTGATTTAGGCCTGTGCTGCACTTTCCCCACCCCCTACACTCCCTGGAGGCACTGAGACCACATGGAACCTAAGAAGGAATGAGGCAGTAGGATTTCCCAGCGTTGACTCTTGACAAGGGCAGTAGGAATGTGGGCTAGCTGATATTTCCCAAAGGCCCAGGCCATTCTCTACCTCCGTTACCTGCGATGACTTTCTGCTAGATGGAGTCCAAGCTTTTGCTCTATAAGCGGTTTAACTGTGTGGGGCAGCTCTGGAAAGGAACACTCCCTTGTTCCCAGCAGAGTTGCCTTTGGTAGGAGGAGGACTGAGGTGTGGGAAGAGAGGGCTTTGGACTCTTTCTGGGTTTGAATTAAGGCCTCACTGCTTACTAGACTGTGATTGATTCTGAGTTAGTCACTTGGTCTTTCTGAGAATCTCTACCTCAGAGGCTTTATTTCCTCTAGGGATTAAATAATAAGGGTAAGGCCCGGGGCGCCTGGGTGGCTTAGTCGGTTAAGCGTCCGACTTTCGCTTAGGTCATGATCTCGCGGTTCGTGGGTTCGAGCCCCGCGTCGGGCTCTGTGCTGACTGCCAGCTCAGAGCCTGGAGCCTGTTTCAGTCTGTGACTCCCTCTCTCTCTGACCCTCCCCTGCTTGCGCTGTCTCTCTCTCTCTCTCTCTCTCTCTCCTAGAAATAAATAAAACATTTAAAAAAAAAAGGGTAAGGCCTAATACCTGGCCCCCAGTAGATACTTAGCACTCTTGCCTACCCTCACTCCCGTGCCTCATGCCACTAGGACTTTGTACTTTTGGGAACCCTGTTTGCCTGCCTCTGGCCTAGCCTCCTGCAGGTGGCCTAGGCCATTGAAAAGGTGCAGCATAGAGAGTCCATTGAGCAGCCCATTCCTAGGCAGGGCCTATTCCTTGGGCTTCCAGGTGCTGTGGGTTGTATGACACAGCTCTGGAGCCAATCTGCCTTGGTTCAAATTCGGACTCCACACTACCTTGCTGTGTGGCCCTTGCTAAATAGCTTTACTGTCTGGCTCTTAGAATTGATAACGGTACCTATTGCACAATGCTGTTTGGATTGAATGGGCTGATGTACAGAAGGCAGCACCCGAGGCAGATGGTGAGCACCTTGTCAGGTACCAGCTGTTGTTAGGATATGCTTGGGGGTGAAAAAAGGAAGGCCTTGAAAGTCTTCTAGATGAGAGTTCCCTTAAAGCTCCTGGACGCCTCCTCTGGAGGTTGGCACCCTGGTGGCTCCCCTCCCCTCCAGCCTGTCATATGGGTCCTGCCCTCTGACCCTGCTATCTGTGTCACTCTCATCCTAACTAGTTCTAGCCCAGCTTTTGCCTTTGGGTGCCATCAGCTTGGGGAAGTTGGTGTGTTGACCTGCAGCGCCCCGGAGGTTAAATGAACCCACTGTTCACCCTCCAGCAATGAACAGCTGTGGCTGCTCTGTTCCCCTGGGGGGTACCTGTGGGAGTGAAGGGCACTGTTGCTATTTCTACCCTTACTGTGGGCAGCTCTGGGCTGGGTACGCTGCCCAGGGAGGAGTCAAAGCAGCCCTCCAGGCCTGAGATTGGCAAGCATTGCAGCTCTCCTTGTCAGATGTTGCTGGTTATGGATCCGGGGCCGGCCATTTCTGCTGAACTCAAGATCTGGGTGTGGTCTGGGCCAGCTGACCTCATTTTTCTTTCCTGGATCCTGGAAGATAATCAGTCTTGTCCTGTTTCTAGACTCAGTGAAGTCTTGGCCAGACAGGAACCCTCTTTTCTACTTCTTTTTTAATGTTTGTTTACTTATTTAGAGAGGGAATGCACATATGCATGTGGGGGAGGGGCATGGAGTTGGGGGGAGAATCCCAAGCAGGCTCTGTACTATCAGCACAGAGCCCAGCACAGGGCTCAGTCTCGCAACTGTGAGATGATGACCTGAGCCAAAATCAAGAGTCAGATGCTAAACTGACTGAGCCACCCAGGCACCCTGGGACCCTCTTTTCACTATGGCTTCACCAACAGGGTCAACCTGTCACTGCAGGACCTCTCTGGAAGGGGCAGTGGGGCCATTTTGTACCCGGAAGCTTTAGATTCCAAGCAGACCACTGTTTTCTCCCAAGCCAGGACTCAAGAGGCCTCACAGCTCTTGTTCTGGCCACAAGTACCCTGAGAAATGGCTAATACAGTGAGGAAAGGGAGCAAGCAGATGGAACCAAGATGGGTGGAGTTTCTAGCTATCAGGACATTCCTCTATCTTCTAGGCTCCTGACAACCTCAGTGGGCCATTCTCTTGGAGGTGAGCATGGGCTCTCCATGGAGCCCAGGAAAGCCTTCCCCTGCTCCTAGGCCAGCCTTGCCATTCCCCAGCTAGTCTTAGGGCCTGTTTCGTCTCCTTGCTGGTGCCGGGTTCAGCTGCTTTTCCAGCTCCAGCTTGGTACAGAGCTGCTTAGTAGGTGGTGGACTTGCTGAGTAACGGCTTAATCTGCCCTTCAGCCCCTGGCCAGGGCAGAACG
>NW_027529995.1:497704-520960 GCF_008692635.1 Crocuta crocuta
GGGGGGGGGACTGGAAATGTCCTCACTTGTGGAAATGAGGAGTTGCTCAGACAGAAAGGAAGAACCTGTAGCTAACACATTTCCAGGATCTAAGAAGTCCTGTCTCCTTATTAGCTGCTTCCCTTTCCTGTGATGAGCATTCCTCTTTTCAAGTTGGAGGGAGAAAAGTTTTGCTCATGTGCAGGGCCCGTGTGTGCATGTGCATGCATGCATGTGCTGTTGTTGAGCACAGCCCAAGAACTTAATGTGTGTACGGGATCCTGGGCCTTTTTGTCTAGAAGCCTAGAGTGGTGGGGAGAGATGGAGAGGCTGTCAGTTATCATGCAGCATATGATAAGGCCTGCTCCTTTGGTTGAACATTTGGGATCAGAGAGGAAGAGCTCCTTGACAAGGAGCATCAGAAGGCTTTGAGGAGGAGGGCTGAGCTGAATTTTGAAGGATGGGCAGGAGTTGCCCAAGCAGAAGGGACTCTGGAGTAGGGTGAAGAAGGACACTCCAGGAAGAGGAAGTAGCTTACGCAAAGGCAGGAAGCATAGGAGGACGTGGCATGTCTGGGGAGCTGCAAATAGTTCTTTGTGGGTGTGTGTGGGGTTGTGGTGGGAGAGGAGACTGGCAAGGTGGGCTGGGCCAGACCCTGGATTTGTCCCTCCCTCTGCCACTTAGATGCTCGTGGACACCTGCCCACCTGGGTTCTGGCCCTGGTTGGGGCCTTGGGGATGCAGAACAGGAGTGCTAGGCGAGTGTGTGGACAAATCCAGGCAGTATTGCGTGGACCACTGAAGACAGTGTTGCATGATGGGCTCGGAAGTTTCGTCCTAGAGCTGAATTGGTAGCCATTGAAAAGTTCTAAGCAGGGTGGTCATGGGTGTTGTGGTGCTTTTGGGGGATTGAGGAGGATGTTGAGCTGGGAGCTCCATAAAGACTGCTGAAGTCATCCCAGAAAAGATCTTGGGACCCAGTCCCAGATGGGCCAGAGGGGATCAGGTGACCTCCCATCCATTTCTCCATCTAATCTATATTGAATATTTCTTTTGTGTATCATAAGTTGCTGGGGTCTGGATCATGGTGATTGGCATTACAGCAGGCATTGTCCATTGGTCTGTCAGCAGGCCTTACCAGTGTGTCCAGGCTCAAGCCTTTGGTGTAAATGGAGCTGTTGCACCATCTGTAGACAAAAGATGGTACTGCACTTGCCTGGTTGGGTAGGAGGAGTGGCCAGCCTGCGGCCATATTAATGACTGCTTCTAGGTAGAGTTGATGGAAGCAAGAGTTTACAGCAAAATGTTGGGGTGGGATGGGGTGCGGGTGCCGCTGAGCTACCTTGAAAGATTCCCTAGAAGAGTGCTTGAACCTGAAGGATGGGTAAGGAGGAGGTACATGTTCAGAAGTTTGCTGAATGGGCGTTCTCCAGGCCAAGGGTCACTTGTTTGTCATGTCTTGTAGCTACTAATAACCAGCAACATTTACAGAGCCCTTTCTGAGTTCTGTACCAAGCTGAGCCCTCATATGAAGTATCTCATTTAATATGTCAATTCTGAAAGGAACCAGCACTCCAAGAAACCAAGGGTCTTATCCAGAGTAACACAACTCAAGATTCACACCTAGTCCTGTCTTTCTCCAGAAGTTTTGGTCCTGACCAGTGGAGCGTATTGCCTGCCAGTAAAGCCCTGAGCTAGGCTTAATGATATAGCATTCAAGGGGGCAGCAAGGGGCCCTTAGCTGCAGAGAGCTGTGAGGTCGCACAGAAGTGAGAGCCTGGAGTTGGTGTGTGAGTCCCTGGCAAAGTGAGACTGTAAGGATAGAGCTAGGTTGGTCAAAGAGAGACAGAGCAGGGCTGAGAAAAACTTAGGGGATTGTTTACAGGGCTTGGAAAGGGAGGCCAGAGGCAAGAACGGGTCAAAATGACTTCACGGTGCTGGGAAGGTAGACTGTGAAAAGGAGCAACTGAGGTAGAGGGGTTTTGAATTTAGGAGTCATTGGGCCCCAGGTCATGGGAGAAAGGGACCTTCGGGTCAAGGGAAATCTAGGATTGACAGTACAAGGTCTGTAATGAGTGTCTTAGATTCCAGATCAGATACCCTTGGGGTTCAATATAGACTCAGGTGGCAGGAAATGAGACAAATTGGGACCCCCTTGATGCTAGGAAGAGAGGTAGATGCTAGGCCTTGGAGGCCTGGGGTCAGGCCTAGGAAATGTTGGAGCCCCACATGGAGCCCCATCTGCCTTGGGTTTGTAGGAGCCAGAAGAGGAGGGCAGCTAGGGAGGGGAGCAGAGTACAGCGATATGCAGGCACTGGGGGCTCAGGGAGACTTGAAGGGGAAGCAGTAGTCTCCAGCTGAGCCAGGAAAGGACTTCGCAAGTGTGGCTGGGATGGGGGGATGGGGTGGAGAAGAGATCTGGAGGCTCTGGTGATGGTGGCGGGCCCTGCCTGAGGAACTGGGGAAGAGGATCTCACAGTTTCATCAGCAGCTCAGAGGCCAGTGTGGTCCTGCTTCCTAACCAGTGGTTCCTGCAGCCTCTTCACGGCCAGCACTGGGTCTGGCATGCTTGTTGGAGGCTTAAATGAAGGGATGGATGAGTCCTGCAGCAGGATGCGATAGGCTGGGGCCACAGATAGGTTCCAGCAGGAAAATATTCCTCTCCATCCTGGGGTTGTGGCCTGTTGGAGCTGGTGGTTTTGCCGGGCCTGAGCGGGCACAGAACCCAAGTGGCAAGAGTTCTGAGAGCCTCCTTCCTTCGCCCAACCCTGAGACCCCTGTTCTTCCTCCCCAGGTACCCCCTGAGAAGTGCCGCTGTGCGGTGGGCAGCATTCTAAGTGAAGGTGAGGAGTCACCCTCCTCTGAGCTCATCCAGCTCTACCAGAAATTTGGCTTCAAGGTATTCTCCTTCCCGGCACCCAGCCATGTGGTAACGGCCACCTTCCCGTATACCTCCACCCTGTCCATCTGGCTGGCTACCCGCCGTGTCCATCCTGCCCTGGATGCCTACATCAAGGTGAGAGACAGGCCTGGGGTTTGTGTGTGTTGGGGGAAAGCCAGTCCTTTGGGTGAGAGCCAGGGAGGACTGCTCATGCCGGGAGGAAAAGCTGGTTTGGGGAGGGCAGCATCATGGGACCCTCATGGAGCAGATGCTTGTGGAGCTAGGAATTTGGGCAGAGGCTACTGGTATCTGTCCCAAATGCCCAAGACCTCATGGATGCCAGGGCATCTACTAAGAGCTTGTTCAGAAACTTAACCTGGTCAGTTCAGCTCTGGCTTGGACCAGAGACATTTTTAGTTCTCAGCACCCACTCCAGGCTGAGAAGGGGTCTACCCTGACCCCTTCCTGATGGAGGCCCACAGAGCAAGAGCCCTGAGGCTTCGGTGGCTGGCAGGCCCCAGGTGTTCTGTGTTGCCCTGGCCCGGCCCCTGCATGGGTTTATGCACCTGCTGCCTGAGCGCAGGGCTGGGGCAGTGGTTGACCCTGTCTCCTTCAGTTCCTGACCTAGTCATTAGCAATGCTGGCAGACTGGCCTACCTGAAGGAAGCAAGAGAGCCAGACACCAGGAGGGCCTGATGAGGGGTCTCTGTGTCCACAGAGATTTTTTTAAAACTTTCACTATTGCACATCCCTCCTTCTCCAGAACATTTTGTAAACTTGGATACTAGGGAAATAGCCCAGTTGGGCTTGAAAGCAATTGTTTATTCATCCACTCAGTTTGAATTTACTGAATGTCTATGTGCCATGTACTGTACTGGACACAATGTGAGATGCTGGACACTGGGATAGATAGGTATTACAGCAAGTGGTAGAGACAGGTAATAAATATCAGACAAGAGGCATCCATCTGGGTCAGTTGGTGGAACATGCGATTCTTGATCTCAGGGTTGTGAGTTTGAGCCCCATGATAGGTGTAGAGATTACTTAAAAATAAAATCATTTTTAAAAAGATAAATGTCAGACAAAAATGGGATACGTGCTAGACAAGAATGGTGAGAAAAAGCAGGGGTCCAGCTAGGATAGAGTAGGTTAGGGAGGCCTCTTGGAGGAGGTTACCTCCCAGGTAGAATCTTGAAAGAGCCCTTGGAGAAGGGGTTAAGAAGATTCCAGGCAGAGCAGAGAGGGAGCATAGGTTTGATCTAAAGGTGGTAGGAAGTCACTGCAGTGTTGCATCCAGGAAAATAACATGTCATCTCTAGCCACATGTGTACAGAATAAGCTCTCTCATCCTGGGAAGTGGGTACTAGATCCTGGATCATAGCAGCTAATGGAGGTACCTAGGAAGCTGTCAGGATTTCTAGTGTGAGCGCTGGTGACTTGGACTTGGGCAGTGGCTGTAGAGATTTGGAAAAGGTGGAGATTTACAGTCTGTTTTGGAGCTAGAACTAACGGACTTGTGCATGGATTGGATGTTGTGGAGGGGCTGGGAAAGGAGGAGTCACAGCAGGCTCCAGTCCCCTTCAGCCTGGGCAGGAGCACAGGTGTGTAGTGGTGCTTTTAACTGAGATATGGAGACCTGGTTTGGGGAGGGGGGGCAAACAGCCCTATGGGTTGTATCGGGGGGTCTGTCTGGCAGATATCCAGGTGGAGGTGTGGAATCCCCAGTGCCATGTGCAGTTTGGACTTCAGAGAGGATTGGGGTGGTAGATACGTTTAGGGACCTGAGCCTGTGGACAGTATATGTCCTGGGGACAGCTCCTGGCAGCAAAGGCCATGCACAGAGTGCAGCCAGTGTGGCTAGGATCAAGGACCAGGAGAAGGAAGTCAGCAGGAATTTGAATTTGGTGGATTTGAAAGAATCCAATGGCTTTGTTCTCTAGAGCAGCCTGGGTGAAGGGATAAGGCCTTGGTGATGAATAATGAGAGCTCAGACAGGTCTTGGCTAGGGAGATGTAAAGAGTCTGGGGTCAGGGCTGGGGAATGAATGAATGGGTCACCAACAGTGGCCTTGGTGGTCAAGGATGGGAAGAGAAGAAACAGGAGGGCTATTGCTGTGGTAGGGCAGGGGCACGGGGGGGGACAGAGTTGGATTTCCCTTGTGAGTTAGCAGTGGCAGCGGGTAGGGTGCTGGGGGGCGGGATGTACTTGCCTGGGGGTAAGTTGGGCTGGAGGCTGAGGGGCAGGGTGAGCAAGGAATGGGATAGCTGGCTGGTGGTAAGGGCAGGAGGGCAGACATTGGTCCACTCAGGATACTTCCTGAAGAAAGGCTGCTGTGTGATGTCTCCAGGTCTGTCATGCCCATCCTCATCCTCAGGATTGGAGGAGCACCCCCAGGAAGAGACTTTGTGGGTTCCAGACCTCAGAACAGGACGTGTGGCATGTGGTGTGGTGGCGAGCAGCTCAGCCACCAAAGCCTTTTCCTGGCTTCAGGGGTTTATTTTTAGATACCTTTGTCCAAATTTCCCGGCCCCTGACAGCTTCACAAGTTGCCTTGTTTTGACGTCACCTCTTTGATGAAAGCCCTTCCTCCTTCCTCTTCTCGTGGGAGCCTGTTAGCTGTGTTCTGGGCTTGATTCTCCTGGGGTGAGGGCTGGAGCAGGGGGCTACCATTCTCTTTCCTGCCTTGGATGAGGAAGCCAGAGGTATAGGAGAGAGCAAGGGGCTTCTCCAGGGATGTCTATGAGGCACAGTGCTGTGGGAGAAGAAAGATGTCAGGCTGCCCACAGTGGAGGCATGGCCCAAGATGCTCTGATGGTTTCTGGAGGCAGGGGTCACCTCTGCCCCTGTGTTTAGCATGGTCTTGTGTCCCTGGGAGCACATCACATGAAGTGAGGAAGGGACTCAGCCTCCAGTGGACAGGGGGGTGGCCCTGTGCCTCTCAGCCTAGGAAACAGAAGATAATATAAAGCTCCCTCCCACATCTGCCCTCTTCCCCACTGCCCTGAGACCAGAGAAAGAAGGCTGCTAATGAGACTATGGACTCTTCTGCCTCTCCCAGCTCTGATAGCTAGCTGCCTTTGTGTGTATGTGTGTGTACATGTATGTGTGCCCTTCTTTTTCTCCATCTCTCTGGCTTCTTTATGGATCTGAGGCTGGTCTGCTGTGGAGGTGTTTCAAATGGAATGACAGCAGCCATCGGCTTTCTGTTTCAGGAGGGATGAGGGAGGCCAGTAGTTGTGCTACCAGCAGGATGGAAGGGAGGGCTTGGCAGGCTGGGGCAAGGGGCAGGGGTGAATGGTCTCAGGGGTTTGGGTGAGGGAGGTAGAGAGCAGGTGTTGTCCTGGCAGTTGCAGATGTGCCTGAGGCTGGGGCAGGATTGACCTCATGGGACAGAAAGGTCCTGGGGGTCACTGTAAGGAGCCCAAAGATGAAGTATTTATCAGGTTTCTATGGGGATTCTGGGAGGATAGATAGATCCCAGCAGCTTTGTGGTCTGTGTGGCAGCCCATGACTCTTCGGTCAGCCCTCCCCAGCTTGGCAGCCTGGCAAGCTGAGCTGTAAGGGGTAGAACTCTGCCTTTCTTCACATAAACCACCAGGGGGGCCCTAGGCAGAGCAATCTGGGACAGCGTCTGTGTAAGGGATGCTTGGGTACCACGTGACTATTATTTTATGTGGAAGATGCCCCAGCTTTGTCAGGCTGCTCCACCAGAGTCCAGGAGGTGGCCTCAGGACAAGAGGAAACCTGTCCCAGGAAGTGGGTCTTCTGGCATCTGCAGGAGGGAACTGAGCTTCCCCGAAATTGTAGGGCCACAGAGGAGATGGTGCCCAGGGTCAGCCCAGAGCAATAGGTGAAGGCTCCCAAATTCACCACAGGTAGAACCAGTCTTAATTAGTGTTCAGGGAAGGCTTGGGGCACATGGAGTAGACCAGGACCGAGTGAGAGGCCTGGGGGTCCTGTGTGTGAGATTGTGTGTGAGAGGCCCCTGAGCTCAGTGCTCACAGCAATCTGTAGCAGTTGGTGGGGAGGTCACTGAGAGTGTTAAACTGCCCAGCCCAGCCCCGTTGTGCCTGACTGCCTCTCAACAGCATCCCTAACTTTCATAAACCCCCTTCCCCAAGGTCTCTGCTTTCCAGGAGTTTTCAGGGAGGGTCCTTGTGATGTTTGGACATCTTCTCCTGAGTTTAAAGAGACACAGGACATCATCAATATGGAAGTTGGTTGGCTGAGTAGTACAGACAGGCCTTGGGGGTCAAGCATTGGCTCTTTCTCCATAGAACTGTGGAGAAGCTGGGGCAGGTGGGGGTGGGGTGGATGTAGTGAGCTGGCTGGTTGCGGGGAGTCTTGGTCGTAAAGTTCTGGGAAAGCTGGGTTAATGGGATTGTCTTCCTAGGGGTGTAAAGTAACAGGAACCCTAGACCATAGTTCTGTTCAGGACAGGAGCCTAAGGCTATGCTAAAGTGCCCCTGTGGCTTGGCAGCCAGGGGTGGGGGTCTACACTTGGACCCTTACTTGCTTCAAATGGAGTAGCTCTTCCTCTGGGTTTTAATGAACCAGATGATCTCATGAGATTTGTTTGGAGGAGGGTATCTGAGACTTAAGTGGTTTGAAAACTGCTATCCTCAGAGAGGGGCACAGCTGGGCAAATGCCCCCTCCACCCGTGGCCAACTGTGTGTCTGTTGCAGATCCCGAGGACACTGGCAGCTGCAGTGTGAGTGGAGCTGGGAGGCACCAGGGCTCATCCCAAGTGCAAGCCAAGGACAGCACCCCCAACAGAAGCAGTTGTTTCTGGGGAGCCTGACTGACTGGGAGTTGGAGCTTAGGGGAGCCCTGCGGCTGTCCGGCTGTCCCTGGGGTGGTGGTGACTGAACTCTTGAGTGGCTGATGATTGGATGGTGTCACAGGGCAGCCAGCTGGAGACTGAGGAACAGGGGCCTCAGCAAGTTGCCTGTGGGAGTGAGTTGGCCTGTTGAGCTGTGGGAGTCTGTTGCTTCCTCTCAGTAGCATGGTCAGCCTGGGGTCCTGTCCGATGGCTCAGAATTTTCTGTATGTGTTTCCCCTTCTCCTACCTGGGTAACTTTGAGGGAGTCAGTGCTGGGGGCAGGCAGGATTTGAGTCTACTCTGGGGCCAGAACACCAGTGGGGAGTAACATGGCCCAGGCACTGGGAATCTAGGTGAGGACACCCTAGTGGGATGTGAAATTTAGGATAATCTCTCTATTTGTGCCAATCACCTTTGCTGAGCAAATGTGGGAGGGTTCCTAGTTTTTTTTTTTTTTCCCTCAAAGTTTGTTTATTTACTTTGAAAGAGAGCTGGGGAGGAGTAGAGAGAGGGAGAGAGAGAGAATCCCAAGCAGGCTCTACACTGCCAGTGTGGAACCCAATGCAAGGCTCAAACCCACAAATTGTGAGATCACAACCTGAGCCAAAATTGAGAGTCAGATGCTTAACCAATTGAGCTACCCAGGTGGCTCCTGAACTTTATTTTTAATAAGGGAGGCCCTCTTGTCACCTCAGCTCAGTTGCTTACTCAGCAGTTATTTACTGAACCCCCTTTTATGCAGCATTATTCAGGGGATGGGGGAACCAACTGGGAGGCAATCATAGGGTCGCAATCAAAGCCTACATTCCCAACATTTTATAAATGGGGAGACTGAGGCCTGGAGAAGGGAGGTTACCCAAGTTCAATGGATGAAGCAGTGGCTGAGTCCAGACTGGGTGCCCTGGGCTGAGGATCATTCTGATGGCTATGTGCCTGTTGCCACTTTGCCTCATCTATGAACGAGGTTGGGCCCAAGAGGTTCAGGACTTGTCATGAACTTGGGATACACGTGGGATGGTCCCCACAGTGAGCATGGTTGGCAGCACTGTGGGCCAACATCTAGTTGACCCTCTGTCTGTAGTAGGTGGACAGAGTCAGGGCTGAAGCTACTGGTCTGGGAGTCAGCTTGGGGAGCCAGAAGCAAAGGGCACGAAGAGTCTGGCTGCCCATTTGCCCAGCAGGCACCCATTAAAGGTGACCTTGGCAGTTGCTCTGGGCACAGGAAGCAGCTGCTACAGGTGCCTTACTGGGCCTCATATCCTCACCCCCAGTGAGGTGGAGACAGCTTCATTCCCAGGCTTCCCTTACTGAGGCTCACTTGCTGGTGCTATCACCTGCACTCTCAGCAGCTCCAGGACTTGGGGCCGAGTGACAGGCCCCGAGAATTCTTTCCTTGCCTATTTCCCCCAGCCACAGGGTTCAGGCATGCCCAGGGAGAGTGGAGTGGGGAGGGGAGGGATGAATTCACCAGGAAAGGCAAAGCAACCTTTGAAAGGTGGTGGCATTTGGGCTTGAAAGAAAGGTAGCATTCTCCAAGGTGAAAAAGCAGGTCAGGCATAGTCAGATTTGGGCATGTCTTATATGTACATTGTGGCTAGAGTGGAGGGGAGGAGCAAGAGTTCCGGGCCCGAGAGCTGAAGCTGGGTCCTAAATGCACCATGGATAGTGTCTGAGCAAATGTGACTACATCCAAGCTGGGCTTTGTAACAGAACTTGAGCACAGAGAGATGGGGAGGGAGAGCTGGAGGCCACATAGCTGAGCTCTGAATGACACTCTACTCCCAGATGCCCTCAAACCAAGAGAAGCCCCCTACCTTCTCAGGGCTTGGCTTCCTTGACTCCCCTTAGTGAACTGCACCTGGATGCTGTTACCCTCAGAAGGCCAGGTCTCTCCCCTCTGCTGGCGTAGGCCCTGGAACCTGTTCCTCAGTCTCTCTGGCTTCACCTCTCCCCACTCCCCTACCCCAGGGCTGAAAGCACAAAGCCAGCCTTTGCTGGGGCGGGCGTGGGAGCCACTACTCTCGAAATACCAGCTTAGATGTGGTAGCTTGGCAGTCCCGCAGGACCCTGGGGGTTGAGGCTTGTCTGGATGGTGCTGTGGGGTTGGGCCGTCACCAGTGCAGAGGGAATAGTCTTCCCCAGGCAGATGGGATTTACCAAGGAAGAATTCTGTTGCTCTTCTCCACAAACTTGGGATTCCAGGAATGAGGGAAGGGGAAGAGATTTTGAGGAGGAGGGTCATCTAGAGCATAAAAACTCTTCCCTTTAGCAGACCCCTCAAATAAGGAAGGTTAGCTGTCTGGTTATACAAAAAGAAAACCTAAGGCTCCAGAGAAAGGGCTTTCCTTGCGGGGGGCGGGGGGGAGGTGGTTGGGTGAGGGGAGGGCAGAAGTCAGAGGTACCAGTTGGAGATAAATATAGGACCGCCTTCTCCTCACCTACCTCCTCTCCTTCCCCCTCTCTTCATCCTTACTTGCCCACCTGTCCTTCCCCTCTGGCACTTCCTGATGCCTCTGGCTCCCAGGTGCTTGGCTTCATGGTCCCATCTGCACCGAGCAGCCTTCCTGCTGCTGGATAATCAATCAGTAACATATTCGTCAGTTTGTGAACCTTACAGGGCTCAAGGTCCTTGACTGCACAGATGCTGCAGAGAATGGCTGGATCTTGGAAACGGGTGGGCTGTGGAGCCTGCCGTGGTAGCAGCAGCATCTAGGAGGCCATGGCTCCCCTCCTGTATTTGGAAGGGAGAGTGGGGGGATCCTAGGGCCGAGCCCCCAAGTTTCCCATAGGGTCCTCACCCTCAGGCTCCCTGCCCCCTGGTCCTGCTCCACAAGGGCCTAAGAAGGCCAGATTGGGACTGAGCTGGGGTTGGAAATTGGCCCTTCCGGGCCCTGGGGAAAGGAAAGGCTGGGGTTGGCTGCAGGGTCAGAAGCTTCCTGGTCCAGATAGGAACTAAGGTGCTTAAGGGCCTGGATCCCCTGTGCCTGCTTAGAGGGAATCACCCTCCCCTGCTCCTCAGTGCCCCAGCCTGCCCTGGTCTGATGGCTGCCAAGGCCCCCTCTCGAGCTGCCCAGGAAGCCTGGGTATGCAGGAATATGAGCAGAGGTGTAAATTGCATGGCAAGCTGTCGGCTCTGAGGTGAAAATGAAAAGTCTTGAGGCAGTGGCGCCAGCAGGCACAGCAGGCTGGGGTGCCAGGCACAGCACCCTCCTTCCCCACCCCACTCTCACTCACACCTTCCCCTTTTTGCAGTCTTTCCCTGCCTCCCGCCCAAGCCTGGCTCCTCTGCCATTCCCTCCCTTGCGGGGGACTTCCAGACAGACCCAACCCCACAAGGCCTTCAACTGTTGCTTCTGTTAGGTTTTCTAACTAGCTGACTGGTGCACAGAAAACTGGGCTTGGCTTTTTTGTTAATTTTGTCATCTTAACATTTGTGGTAGTTTCTCCAATTGATTCCTTTCAGGTTTTTCAAGTATATAATTGTCCTGTCTTTCAGTGATGGTGTTTTTATTCACCTTTTCCAGTTTCTCACTTCTTTTAGGATCATCTGTTCCAGTCTCTTTATTTTACAGTTGGGGATATTGAGACCCACAGAGAAGCCACCTATTCATCAATAGCTAGGCTCTGGGGTCATTGCCTGGAGCTCTCTCTGCCACTTCTGCCCCCTCACTCCCCTCCCTGGAAGCTTCATCTCACTCCTTGTTTTCCTTTGCCCATCATTTTCATAGCTTCAGGCCCTCCTGCTACAAGGCGAGGAGGATGCTCACCCACCCTTCTGCAGGCTCTCCCTGCTGGCACTGCAGGGACCCCCAAGCTATCTCCTGCTGTCACCTCCCACCCCACAGACAGGTTTAGGTTCTGGGCCAGAGGCTGTTGGGAGCCCCAGTGGGGATGAGAGACAGCCAGGGAGAGGGAAGTTGACGGAAGTTCCTGGGCAGAATAATAACAATGTGCCACATTCTAGCTGTAGCAGTGCCTGCTGTGCCTCCCCCATCACTTTGCACGTGCGATGCAGACCAGTTGCCTAAGGGGCCTCCAGGGTCTGAGCCCCCATTTGCAGGCAGTGCTGTGTGCAGGCGGGTGCACGTTGGTGTCTGTGTAATTAAAAATGAGCATGCCTCACTTCACCCAGTGAGGAGATGCCACCACCTCGGGTGGGATGCAACAGCTGTTCGCTGGCATTGTAGCTGCCCAGCTGTCCAGCCTGGAATGGAGGGATGGGTAGGACTGGGCAGCTCAGGCTGAACAGGGAGGCCCAGAGCCCCTCACCCCGGTGAGGCAAAGGGATGTGATTGGGTAGAGACAACGGAGCAGAACTCCTCTTTTTCTGGGGCTCAAGTGCAAGTGGGAGATGTGTGACCCAATCCTTGGCCTGTACCCATTGCCTCATCCTTTTGGGGATTTGAAGCCACTCTGAGAAGACCCAGAATCCAGGCAGGTTAGGAGTGGGATCCAACCTCAGTCTCCACCTGGACCTGACCTTTTCTGCCCCACACCCCCTTCCCACATCTAGCCAAAGCCAAGGGCATGGCTTGATTGGTGCCCAAATGAGAGTAGTTCAGGTCCTCTCTCACCGTCCTCCTCCCCTCTCCTGATGCAGTATGAACTACCAGGGGAAGCACTGTGGGTAGCATGGGGAAACCTTGGCCCACCATGCCCATCTAAGCCTCTGCAGGAGTTCTGAGCTGCATGGGCCAAAATCCTTGTCTTTCTCCTGCCCCTAGTAATGAGCTCAACCTAAGATGAGAAGGGAATATATTGTGTGTTCCCAAAGTAGCTGAGGCAGTAGCACCATGGCAGCCTGTGTACACTGTACCTTTCCTTGTCTATCAGCACCCATGGGGGGTGCTGAGCCCATGTCAGTGCAGCAGTAGTATTGGAGGAAGTGCTGTTGACTGAAGTCTCTTGGAAATCCCTGCATTGTGTGTGATGTTCCAGGCCCCCCTCTTGTTTCTGCTGTGGAAAGCCCAGGTGAGAGGTAAGCCTTGGAGATGTGTCTGAGGGACTAGAAGTCCTGAATCCAGTTTCTAGCAGTTCCTGGCGGCACTTTAGCATAATGACTTTTTCCTATTAGGTGGGAAAGATTGTGGATGACTGCATCTCTCCCTCCAAGGAGAGAGACCTTGTGGTCCCCTTGATTCTGTGTGGGATTGAGTTGCTCGAGTTGTGGCATCAGATGGCCAGTGGCTTAAGTGGCCAGAGTAGGTTCCCCTGTCCTGATCATACTTCCTGGAGCCTCTGGCTATCTGGGCTGTGGGAGGGGGTGTGCCCAAGGCTGGAAGGATACCAGGCCCATCCAGGCCCCTTTCCCCAGCAGTACCAGTCAGTGTGGCATTGACTTGGTGTCCTTGGCCCTTGGCAGTCTGTTCTCTGAGGGCTCCCTGGGGCTAGCTGAGGGAGAGGCAGCTGGTCTTGCCTTTCTCCAATGATTTTCCAATATTTATCAGCTCATCGACATGCAGCCCAGGCCACAGCTCCTGCTGTGTAGCAAGGACCTGAGAGCTGACCCATGGTTTACCCTGTCTTCCCTCAGAGGCTCTACCTGGCTGGGAGAGAAAGGGCTTGTCCTCTGCCTGATCATTTAGGGACAGGGCTTATGGCTAGTCCTGTCCCTCATCCCCCAGCCCCACTTGGGCTCATTATTGCTCTCGGGGCAGAACATGGAGGGGTCTTGAACAGAGGTGCAGGGACAACTATAAACCCTTCTCTTGCTTATGGGCCAGAGTTGGAAGTTTGCACCTCTGCCTTCTTCCTGCTCCTCTCCTTTGCCCCGAGTCTGAATTTTGACAGGACCTGGCATGTGTTAAAATAATTTGAGGCTGAGCCGTCAATGAGATTTTTAATTAGCTCCCTGCCTCCTTCCACCAGGGAGGGCCAGGGGCCCCCAGGTGGTGGGGGGAGGATCAGGCTGGGCTTGGGTGGGAGGCTGCCTCTCCAGGGGCCTGGGGGCAGGCTTGGGCAGCTGGCACTCCTTGTGTGGGATGCTATAAGGAGGGAGAGCTGGGCAGGGAAGGAAGGGCTGTGTAGCCAGGCCAGTTCTCTCTCTCCCCTCTGTCTCCCCTGTTCCTCTGTTCTCCCTGATGGCTTTGAGATGAAGGCGATGGCAAGGATGGAGGATGCAGTTTCCATGGCAACGGGGCTGTCCACAGCCAGGCAACTTCAGAGCTGGGCTCTCCGGAGGAGGCAGATGCGCAGAGCAGCCGCAGAGCTGCCTCCCGCCTGCCAATGAGGGGGCTGGCAAAGTAGGTGGTAAGGGTACTGCCTGGTACTGCCCACCCTGATGCCCAGCCTAGAGGGGAGACTGAAAAAGGGACTACTCCTTATCATCCCTGTTACTTCCAGAAGGGAAGCCAGGCAGGTGGCTTGAGTGTTGACAAGGGTTGGCGTAGGATTCCACTGTCCCTGGAATTTCTTGGTGGGCACAGGCTCTTGTTCCTGGGAGCATCCCCCAAAGCCAAAATTCTGCATCCCTTGAGATACGGGCTACCAGCTAGCTGATGACCATGCAGCAGATTTCCTCTACACCTTTTGAATGCCCAGAGCATGGGCATGTTGGTGAAGGCTTATGCTCTAATTGATTTTGGGGGCCCTTTTCTTCCCTCTAGCTGCCAGGGAAGGACTTGGACCTTCTTCAGGGAGCCCTGATGACCCTGGGCTTGGTGACATGGCATAGTTCACTGAGGGGACCTCAGGTTTGGCAGATGGTTGCTCCCTAGTGCTGGCATTAGAGTAACCCCCAGAGCCTAGACGCTCCTGCTTCCTGACGTCGTGTTCTTATTCATCCTCCTGAGGACTCGGGCTGAGTGAGTGTGTGGGCAGCTGGAGAAGCAGAGGCAGCCATCAGTGTGTGCGGAGATGGGAGGAGCTGGGCATGTGGACTCATGAGGTGGCATGAAGAGCACCCAGATTGGCAAAAATAATACTGGACTGAAACTATTAAAAATAATGACTTTCCTTCACCGACCCTGAGGTGTTTGAGCACATGGAGACTTAGGGTGCAGGGCCTTGCCCGTGTTACTCATGGAGTCAGGCTAGCCAAGCTGCAGGTAGACCTTGGCCAGGCCAACTACCTCCCCTGTGGGCTCCTAGACATACCCTGTCCCCTGCTGGCTGCTGGACACCCTGGCTGATACTCCTTCCAGGTTCACTTTTCCTCTTCTCTTTCCCGGGATGAGGGGGTGGTCATTTTTACCCCTCTTCGCTGCTTTAATTGGAAGGAGTTCCTCAACCCTAATGTTGGCCAGGCAGGTGGACAAGTGGAGTCCTAGAGTGGCTTCTACCTATCAGGCAATAAGTCTTTCATTACCGCTAAGTGGAAGGCTCATTTCAGAGCTCATGGTGAGAGCCGGGCAGGTGCTATAAATAGTCGTGTTGTGAAGGTTGGTGGGTGAGCAGTGATAGGGCAGGGGCCTCACAGTCATCTTTGTGGGTAATTGCACTCCATGGCAGGAAAGGGGGCCAGGCTTGGGAACAATATGTGCTTGACCCCTGTTCTGAGTATTTCTTTTTTTTTTTTTTTTTAAATGTTTTATTTATTTCTAGGAGAGAGAGAGAGACAGCGTGAGCAGGGGAGGGTCAGAGAGAGAGGGAGATACAGACTCTGAAATAGGCTCCACGCTCTGAGCCGGCAGTCAGCACAGAACCCGACGCGGGGCTCGAACCCACGAACCGTGAGATCATGACCTAAGCGAAAGTCGGACGCTTAACCGACTAAGCCACCCAGGCGCCCCGATGTTCTGAGTATTTCTGACTGCCTCAGTGCAGCTCTGACATGTGTCTGCCTCTTTCCACACACTTGGGGTGGGGAGAGCTTTGGGTTTTGTGTCCAGGCAGAGGGGAGTAGAGTGCCTGTCTCAGAACTTGGGGCCCTATAAACTGGTACCTTGGCCCCTGGAGAGCTGGGGTGATGTTCAGTGCTAGTTCTACTTGTCCTGCCTGCCCCTCCAGCCTAGGGTCTGCCTCTTTCCCCTTGGTTGAAACTCGGGCAAGTGCTAGAAGGGGTGGGAACCAACCATATCTGGTAGCCTTGAAGGTTGGCATAGACCTGATCTGGTAGGGGAATGGGAGTGCAAGAGGGCTTTAGTTGGCCTGAAGCCCCTGTCCAGGGTTTGTAGGTAACACGTTTGCAACAGCAGGAGCTGGAAACCTAAGGGTCAGCGGCACTGGCCTTTCCTTCCTGATATCTCTGGGTCAGTCATCCTTGTCCAGGGTGGAGGGGAGGTCAGGGCCTGGGGATCCTGGGATGGGATATCTAGCAGGTCAGAACCTGACTTGGCTTGGGTGCTTGGGGCCACAGTTCATGGTGTCCCTGTCCCTAGGGTAGTCTTAAACTTCATGGCTCCTTGAGACCAGTGCTTTCTGGAACAGTATTTTGGTTGCAGACATACAGATAGGACCAGTGGTGCTAGGCCCCTGGATTCTTTTAGCACCTGCCCCAGGGTATTGTCCCAAGGACTCCTGTGTCCTTAGACCACTGCCTCCTGGAGTATGGAGCCCTGCCCTTAGGGTGCTCTGTGCGTGCCTCCCTCAGCAGGGGTTTTGCTTTTGGGGGAGATTGAGGCAGGAGACAGAACCAGCCCCCTGGAAGGGAGTGCGCAATAGACAGTTCCTAAGGCCTCTAAGGGACAAGTGGGTCAGAAGCCCTGTAGGGCTCATTCCACCTTTTGCCACTTTCCAACAAGGGGCGGAAGCTGTGTGCCCACCCTCGGCTAGAGATCTACCAGCAAGACCAGATCTATTTCATGTGCCCACTGGCACGGCAGGGAGACTTCTATGTGCCTGAGGTGAAGGAGACAGAGCGGAAAAGCCGAGGACCCACAGAGGCCAGTGACTCCCAGATGGATGGCACAGGTATGGATGATGAGGCCGTGTGTGGTGCCTCTCCCTGGACATGTAGGACATGGTGAGGAGGCTCCTCCATGACTGGGTTGGCACTGTGGGTGTCCAGGCTAAGCTTGGCAGAGGTGGAGGAAGGAGACCTGCCTACCCCAGGACCCATATGCAGAATTGTCTCTTTCCAGATACATGGATCCATGTAGATGTGGATTCACACGTTACCCCTGGCAACACAGATACAAAGACCCTGCCCAGATTCCCTTCAGATGCAATAGGGAGTGCCCTTGGAAACTGAGATCACAGACAGCTGGATGCTCACGGGAGGGGGATGAGGCTGTTCAGGGAAAAGCATCATTTGGGTGGAGCTCATCAGGAAGTAAGATTGGCACTAGATCTAGAAGGTACAGAGGGGAACAGAGTGTTCTCCTGTCTCTCAGTATGGGGCCCAACTAAGAGAAGGATGCTTTCTCCCTGCTGAAGAGCAACCAGAGAGCATGCAGAGGGCAGCTGGGAAATCAGTGCACTGCCCTTTTCACCAGAGCCAGCCTTCATATTCCAGGTCCAGACCAGCTGGTGGTTTGCCTGCTCTCAACCCTCCTCCCCTCTATCACCTCTATGACCCTGGCCTGTCCCCAGGAGCAAGGGGGCTTATTGGTAATATCCTAAGGGGTCCAGCCATTGTCCATGCTGGTGGAGCCTTGTGTGATTCCGGAGGCCTGTGACCTATGGGAATGGTACAGGGCTGGGAGAAGAGCAACTGTCCCTCTTTCTTTAGATTTCCTCTGCCCAGCCAGTCTTCCATAGCCAAGGTCACCCTAGAGAGGCGTATGTTGTAGCAGGGGGTGGGGGGATTGAGAGGCAGTCTCACTCCCTCACTCCCTAGAGGCCGTGTCCAACACAGTTAACTTCATCTGCCACTTAATTACCTCCATGGGGCACTGCTCCACCCGCCTGGTGGAGCCCGGCAGACATTCTTCAGTGCCCCTACTGTGGGCATAAGACATGGCACAAGGTCAGCAAGGCCAGACAGTCCCCAGGGAAGGAAGGGGGAGTGCCTTGACCTTCCTTCAACCTCCCGCTACTGCTTGCACCCCCTGTCCTTGGCCCACCCACCCAGCTTCTCTCCCAAACACTGCCTGCCAGGGGTGTTGAAGGACTGCTTGGCACCCGCTACAGCTGGCTACAGCCGTGGCTCCCACGCCCCCAGTGCCTTGGCCTGTCCTCCCCACTAGCCTGCCCGCCCACTCCCTGGTGGGGGTGCTCAGGGGTCTGCCCACCTCTGACAGGGTCTGCTCTGACACCCAGGGCAAACTCTGAGCATGTGCCTGCCAGGTGCATGTCATTTGCGCAGCAGTGTGTGCTGGGTGCCTGGCTGCCCAAGGCTTGGCCTTCCCCTGCCTGCCTCCCCACTGGGGCCTCCGCTTGGGCTAGGAGGTGAAAGGGGGTGATTAGCTGCCTTATGCCTGTTATTACATTGATGTATTATTTAGCTCCAGAGAGGCAATGAATATTTGATCTCCCTGCACTGGCTGTGGGCAGTGGAGGAGGGAGGGACTGGGGTGAAGGTGGCAGCTTCATTCCCTGCCCCAGCAGCCCTAGAGACTTAGGTGCTATCTTTCCTTGCCAGGCCTCCTCTGCCCTGGGACACAGGCCCAAGACTCTGGAACTTCCTCTGGTGCAGACCTTGGTGGGGCAAGAGGGGTGCCACTTCCCTGCCTTGGATTCATTTGCCAGAAGTGTCCATGTGTCCGCAGGGGCTGTCTTTATCCCAGAATACTGGACCCCAGCCTGAAGGGGCCTCCTTGGGCTTCTTCCTCTGATAACCCCTAGCCTAGGAGCTGGGAGAGGAAAGAGGAGGCAGCTGGCAGCTAAGTAGGCAGTTCCCATATCCAGATCCCAAGAGAGCCATTGGGTAGGTGGGCTGGTGGAACACAACAGTTTAAGGGGGCCTGGGAGCCCCATTTCATTTGCTCCTTTCAGGCCTGCAGCCCCTGGGGCACTGATTATCATTTAGGGAGTGAATAAGGGGCTAGAGTCCTGCCCCAGAGTCAGAAGGAACCACCTATAACTCAGGATGTAACCCAGGCTCACTCTTGGATTTCTCCACTCTGGGAACCATGACTGGGACCTCAGTAAGAAGAGGGCCCTGGACCAGTAGCCTGGAACTTCTGGGGCCCACCTCTGACAGCTGGCCCAAAGGGCATCTTCTCAGGGTCAAGGGGACTGGAGAGCAGATCCCATACCCCCTATCCTTACGTTAGTCCCCATTTGATGCACAATGTAAGTTCCAGGCCGAGTCTAAATGCCAAGCATTCCCCAGCTGCTCCTGGCTTGGAGCTCCATCACCATGGAGACAGGATCTGCGGAAGCTGGCCCACCCTTCACCTCTGTGATGTTTGACAGCTGCCCCTCTCCCTCTCACATAGGAAGGGAGGCATATCAGCTTCCTCTCAATCTGGATTCTTAACACAGCAGGCCTGAGCTCTTTGTCCCTCCTTGCCCCCCACCAACTGTTGTCACTGCCTCTGATCTGGAGAGATGAATTGAAGGGTTGCTCCGGGACAGGGAGGACATGTTAGGGGTAGGAGGAACAGGTTGGGAGGGATTGGACCCTCAGCCCTGTCTCAGGGTTCTCCAGCTGCCTGCTGAGTGCTCTCATGGTCCCCTTCTACTGCCTTGTGGCTCAGAAAACACCAGTCATTGGGGATAGTTTAGGACTCCTCTGGAGTGACCCATGCATATGGGAAGAAAGGCCTTAAAATGCGTTATCCCAGTACCCTCTTCCTTGCACCTGGTTTCCTAGGACTTCTCCATTCCACTCCTGCCCTAGCTGCTTCCTCAAATCACTGCTCTGTGGGCCAGAGGCTGAGACCAGCTGCCTTCCTGGATAGGGATTCTCTTTGGGGAACTCTGCATGGGGGAGGGGACAAGAGAGTAGGCCTCCTGGTCCATTCTCCCATCCTCATGCCTTATGGCCAATGTCTGTAGCTGGCCTTGAACAAACCTCTCTCCAAGCCTGAAATGGGGAGTGGAGGAGGGGACATTACTTGAGTCTCTTTGTTCTACCCTCAGCTCCGCACCTCGGGGCTGAGTGGTCCTTAATGGACTGTTGGGGGCGGGGGGGGTGGGGTGGGCAGCAGGCTTTGTGGGAGCACAGGGAGCTATGAGGCTTCCTCAGGGGAAGGAGAGGAGTGCACAGCAGACTGTCCTCCCCCACCCTCTCTTCCTTTGCCCTGTCAGTGCAGCCCTCCTCCGGGCAGAGGCCAGAGGCCAGAGGCCAGCGGCCAGCTGCAATGAATCTCCTGAGCCAGGGCCTGCTTTATTGTTCATGAGCACACTATGTATGCTGGGTTGCTGAACAAGTGATAGGGCCTCTGTGCTTTCCCTGGAAGAAGGGAGGGGATGGGGGTCCTAGCTAATGTGTACTCCCTCTTCCTGGTCCAGGAGCTGATACGATGAGTGACACGAGTTCTGTAAGCCTGGAGGTTGGTCCTGGCAGCCGGGAGACTTCAGCTGCCACACTGTCCCCTGGGGTGAGCAGCCGTGGCTGGGATGATGGTGACACCCGCAGTGAGCACAGCTATAGCGAGTCGGGCGCCAGTGGCTCATCCTTTGAGGAGCTGGACCTGGAAGGCGAAGGACCCGTGGGAGAGTCAAGGCTGAGCCCTGAGGCTGAACCCTTAGGGGCTGCCAAGTGGCCCCGGGAACCTAGTACCCCTGAGAAGGGTGAGGAGTAACCCTAGGTTTGCACCCTCCTGAGGTGCAGTCGATAAGGAACTGAGCAGACCTTCAGCCCTCTTCCTCCTTCACCTCTCAGGCCCAGGCTGGGGCCTGGGGCCTGGGGCCTTAGGGGGACCTGACTTCCACTGCCCTGGGCTCTATCTAGTTAAGCCTTCTTACCACACTTTCAGCTCCCAGGGCCAAAGGAGCCAGGGACTGTATTCCGCACCCAGACCCCGGGGCTACTGCCCCTCTGACATCTTTTTTCAGATTCACATTGGAGCTTCCAGGACCAGAATAAAGCAAATGATTTTCTTGTTTCACCTGGATTTGAGCTGTGCATTTGTGTTTGTTTCACCTCGAGGAGTCCTATGCTGATAGGCTCAGAGTGGGCAGAAGTACCCCTAGCCTGAGGAGAGGAAGGAATATGGCAAGATACTCCGGGGTGGGAGGAGGAAGAGGGTACCGAAGGCCCTCCACTCCCTGCTCTGGCTCCAGCTGACAGCTGCTCCTCTGTTGCAGCAGCCCCAAAGGCTCCCCCAGGCTGCCGGGAAACAGAGCAGGTCAAGGGGAGTGAGAGCCAAGCATGCGGTGCCCTTCAGGGCTCAGGAGTGGGGAGCTCATAGCCTGCCTTTGCTTCCAAGGGATGTCTTTGTGTCTGTAGCTCAAGTGTGCCTATGCTCATGCTGGTATCTAGTCAGCAGGCGAGGATATCCCTGCTGTGCCTGCCAGTTTCTGTGTACCTGTGTGTGTACCTGCACACACATGCACACATGCCTTTGACTCTCTGTGTGTGTAACCATGGATGGGTGTGCTCATGGTGGTCCCAGGTGAAGCTGTGCCCAAGCAGGCATTAGGATGTCATTGTGGCTGGATGTGGCTGTATTTGTGTGGATGGCTATGTGGTTATGTGCACGTGGTGCTGTGCTTCACATGTCTTAACTATATGTGACGGTACTGACAGAGGTGTGAGACTGGCTATCTAGGAGCATCACTGTGGGGAGCTTTGTCCATATACATCTATCTGTATGTAGCTGTGTATCTGTGTACAGTTGTATTGTGTGTTCACATGTAAAGCTATGTGCTTTTCTGTATGTCACGTTTAAAGCTATAGGTCAGTGCAGCTGTGTCTGTGAGTTTAGCCATATATGTGTAGGTATGTACCCATGTATGGCTATATGTATGTGATGGTGTGTCCATGTATACAGCTATTTGTCTGCATGTAAAGTTATGTATTATGGCTGTGTGTACATCTATGCATGTAGTTGCATGTACTTCTCTGTGTGTGGCCATGTCCATATATACAGCTCTGTAAGGCTGAGTGTCTTTGTGTGCACAGCTGGGAGTGGTGGCTGGATAGCTGGATACATACATGTGGGCATACATGCATGTCCGTGTGCATGCAGCAGGACCGTGTTGGCCACTTCTGTGGGCCATGGGGACTGGTGCTGTGTTTAAAGACCTGTGTCTTTTGTGAGGCTCCCCTTAGTGAGGGGGCCGAGATTGCTGTGTGGTCCTCTCACCTCAGCACCCTGCTGCTATCAACCCCTCTGCTCCAAGGACCCAGCTCATCACTCACCTATCCCAGGCAGCAGTTGCTTTGAACCAGCCAGAGAGAGTGAGAGCAGCCAGAGCTCGAAGACAACGTATCTGTCTCTCCAGCCTTGTCTGACAGCTCTGAACCCTCATTCTGCTGTCACCTAACCTCCCATTAGCAATGGAGTTTGTGTTTGTTTAGGTTTGATGTGTTTCACAGCTGTGCTCTTTCCAGCCCACTGGGGTACCGGGTTTCTGTGTCCCGGGATAAAGTCTGTCCTTGGTAACACCCCTCCCCACTGACTGCCAAACACACATGTAGGTTCATGTGCCAGAGGGACCTGGGCTTGGCACATGCTCATTAGCATGTGTCTGAGCTAGCTTTGCCTCTGTTCACACCTGTGGAAGAAAGGGCAGTGCCAGCGGAGCAGACGTAGGGAATGCTATATTCCTTAGCACCTAGTGTGTGTGCATGGCTTCATGCAGTCTCCAGAGCTAAATCTGGGTGTGGGACCCCTCCCCAAACCCTTCAGCACAATCACGGGCTTCAGCTTTATTCACCACCTTCTACCCATGGGGGCATCCTTCTCCATTCTGCTGCAGGAGGGAAGAAGAGTCAAGAGCATCTTCTCAGAGCTGTCCTCCCTCTGCTCGGGCTCCAGCTCCTGTTCCCTCCTACACAGCAGCCAGTTTCAGGAGCCTCCTTCCCCCCCCTTCCCTCCCAGATCCCCTGCCAGTCCCAACATGTCCCTTAGGGTTGACCCTAGTCACTGGTCCTGTAGCACCCCCCACACACCCCAGGTTAGATATATCTTCCCTATAAATATTATTTGTACATGAGGGTGGGGATTAATGGAGGCTGGTGGAGGAGGAGGTCAGGGCTGGGTGTGTGTGTAGGGTAGATAGCTTTAAAGGTCATCTGCAGGAAGAGGAAGCCCCATTCTCCTCTGACCCCCCATCTTTTCTTCCTCCTAGTGACTCAGGCCTCAGCTCTCACATGGGGCCAAAGACACATGCCCATACCCCAGGCCTGGCATGTGGACTGATCTGTAGTCTGTGGATGCAAAGAATGGATGTGAGGGCAGGGACAGACTCGTCTTAGCAGGCTAAGCTCTCTACCTATCTCCCACATGCCCCCTTACCTGTCTCCCAGCGGTACCTTTGGACCCTTAGCCTAGCCCCTCCGCTCTCAAAGATGGAACCCCATAATACTGTGCGCACCTCCTGGGGTTCAGTGACCTTCCCGGCCCCATGTCCCGTGCTCGCTGCTCTGTGGGATGCAGTCTGACCGCGGGGTAGAGGGGGCAGGTAGCCACCTGCTCCTGCGTAGAGCAGGAGCGCCCGAGGATTCAGCACCACGCGGTGGACAGCTCTGGGACTAAAGCCCCGCGAAGAACAGAAGCCACAGAAGCCGGAGGCGCAGGGCACGGAGCGGTGCAGGAGTCTGGAGGGAGGCGGAGGCCCGGTTGGGAGCGGGAGATCC
>NW_027529995.1:521013-563052 GCF_008692635.1 Crocuta crocuta
AGAGCGCAGAGCTGGGGAGAGAGCGAGCCTGTGAGCGAGAGCTGGAACCCCGCGCCCCCGGCTCCTCTCCGTTTCTCTCCGCGCCGGAGTCGGGCGCGCCAGGTAGGGTAAGCCCGTGGTGCCGTGGCCGCCGCTGACCTTATAGATCCTGACCCCATGTCCCAGAGACCCACGGGCCCTCGAGTTCTGGGGCGCCCGAGCCGGGGCGTCCAGACAGAGCTCGCCAGGAGCTCTGGGAAGCGGAAAGACAGCCCCAGGCATCCCGCCTTTCTTCCCCAGAGAACGCACGCCCTGCATCACGCTCCTTCGTTCCTCCTCTCCTTCCATCCTTTGGTCTGTCTGTCTGTCTGTGCCTCTATCTTTGTGTCAGCCTATCGGACTCAATCACTCCTTGCCCGGATTTTGTGGCCCAGGCCCCCTTGCTGCCCACCTCTGGGATTGTGTCTCCCTTCAGGGTATCTTCCCTGTCTGAATTTTGGTCCTGGCCACCCCTGTGGGAGGCTTGTGGTTTTGACCGGTTTGGACCTCAGCCCCCCTCTGGGCCCCTTCCCTATCTGTGCTGGACTTCATGCTTGCTTCTCTCTCCTGATTGCCTGGTTGAGCTGCTGCTTTCCCGGTACCCACAGGATCCCAGTCTCCCTGCCCTGGCACCAGTGGGAGATTAACCCTGGAGACCTGAGGGGCAAAGTAAAGAACCCCAGTCTCTGTGGCCAGGACATGGGGTCCTTGAACTAGTGGCTCCCCTTATTCAGCCTCAGTTTCCTTATCCTAGCCTTCCCAAGCCTGCGTGATTGTGAGAGCCTGTGTCGGGTGGGCATCTGGGAGGGTAGCTGGGGCACAAATGATGAAGGGCAGAGTGGAAGAGGAAGGAGAGGTCCCTGAGGGCCAGGGCCACGGTGGACAGGATAGGGAGAAGATGAGGATAGGGAGATTAGAGATGGTGACTCTCTGTGCTTGGTTCTGAGCTGAAGAAAACACAGGGGCATAAAGTCTCAAATGGCATTCTACACAGAGCTGTGTCCAAAAGTCTCACCGTGAGCACAGTTTTGAGATTTTGACCAGAGGAACTGACCCTGACCCTGGACACACACATATGCTCACATTGACTTTTCCTGTTAAGACCTGTGGCCACTTCAGTGTCCCTCCCTCGGGGCCAACCTCTTCACCTTGCTGTCAAACTCCCAGGGCCTAGAGTCTCTATTACTTCCTCAGGGCTCTGGGGATGGCTTTTTAAGAACTAGAGGCTAGGACCCTTGGGTGCTCACCCTGGGTTCCAGGCTCTCTAGGAGTTGGAGATTACCCTTCGGAGATTTTTCCTTTCCTCTTCCGTGGTGGTTTCTCAGGCACAATGGCTCATCTCTGGAAATGCAAAGTTCAAGATACAGATTGGACCCCTCAGTTTATACTCTAACCTGGCCTCTACTGCAAAGGGGTCCTGGGAGGTTTGTGCAAAGTCTTAGACACTCAGATTCACAGCAGGATTGGTGTTAGCTGGGTTCTCTTGACTTATGTCTAGGCCTCTACTCTCTGCCTCCCTCCCTCTCTGCTGAGTATGGAATGGGCACAGAGGCCATCTACAGACCCAGATAGGGGCAAGGCTGAGAAACAGGCCAAGGGGTGTCTCCGGAGCTTCTCAGCTTAGTCAGTGATACCACTTCTCCCTGGCTCCCTGGGAAAATCCCTAGGTGAGGGAATTGGGGACAGCAGAGTCAGAAGGGGTAGGCACTCTCGGGTTCCACTTCTCCCTGTTTGTCTGTCTGTCTCTTTCTCTGCAGGAGCTGGGCCCCTTCTTATCTCTCTTCCTGCCTGTCCTTTCCTGGTCCCTGTTTTCTCCTTTCTTTGCCTTTGCTGCTTCTACCCTCATCCCCTGGAGGCCCAGGTCTGCTGGACCCATCCATCCCCTTTGGGACAATGGGATCACTGCTTGGGCTCCTGGCACTGCTTCTGCTATGGGGCGCTGTGGCTGAGGGCCCTGCCAAGAAGGTGCTGACCCTGGAGGGGGACCTGGTCCTGGGTGGGCTGTTCCCAGTACACCAGAAAGGCGGCCCGGCAGAGGAGTGCGGGCCTGTCAATGAGCATCGTGGCATCCAGCGCCTGGAGGCCATGCTTTTTGCACTGGACCGCATCAACCGTGACCCACGCCTGCTGCCGGGTGTGCGCCTGGGTGCGCACATTCTCGACAGCTGCTCCAAGGACACACATGCCCTGGAGCAGGCACTCGACTTCGTGCGTGCCTCACTTAGCCGTGGCGCCGATGGCTCTCGCCACATCTGCCCCGACGGCTCTTATGCCACCCACGGTGATGCTCCCACTGCCATCACTGGTGTCATTGGCGGCTCCTACAGCGACGTCTCTATCCAGGTACGTGGGAGCTACCCAAATAGGGACTGGGGAGGGAGGCCAGAGGCAGGGGCCCGGAATTCCCTTTGAGAAGGGGATCTAGGCTGCCTAGAAGGAGCAGCGAGGAGCTTCCTTTAAGTAACTTAAAGGATACCAAGAAAGTGCCCCATCACATAATGGGGGGTGACTTTTAGAGATTGTGTAAGGAAAACATCCCACTTGCATCACTCACACACACTCACAACTGATGTTAAACAGCCCTAAGAAGCTTAATAGCCAGGCCTCTTGAATCAGAGCTCCAGGTTTGAATCCTGGCTCCCTGTGTACTATGTGACTCTGGGCATTATTTCTCTCTTCTGTGCCTCAGTTGCCTCTTTACAGAAGAGGACTCAACACTTGCCACTCTTAGGGTTGCAGTGGAAATTTAATGAGGTAATACATGCAAAGCTTGTATCAGAGGTATAATCAATATTAGGTATAATCAATCTATAACCCATTTTATAGATAAAGAAACTGAGACTTGAAGAGTTGCAGGCACTGGCAAAGTAGAGACATTCACCTAGAGCTCACAGCCAAGGGCCTCCAGCTCTGTCAGATCATCTCTCCATGGACTGGAAAGGGATGAAAGATAGAAGCCAGGAGCAGCCCAGAGAATAGAAATAGGATGGAGACCCTGGAGGAAGAGAAGCAGAATGTGTGTGGTGGGGGGGGNGTGAGGGAACCAGACCCTCCCTCCTGCTTTCTCACAGACTGGCCCAGCTAATATCCCTGGGCATGCCTGGCTGCTTTAGCCCATGTGGGACCCTCCCCCTCCCTGACTGAGTCCCACCTCTTGCCTGGACCCTTATCTGCCTGATGCCCAGAATAGGCTGCCAGAGGATGAGGCCAGAACTGGGATCAGGGTTAGGATTTGCACAGAAGGTCTTGACTGGGGCTTCAGCTTCCTTTACAAGGCCAGCTGAGGGCACAGCAGTCAGAGGCAGGGCCAGGCCCTCTGACCTGGCACACTTAGTCAGGGGAAATGAAGCAGGAGTCTGAACTATGGAGGCAGCTTCTGGCCTAGGATAGGGGAGGCCTGCTCATCCCCCTACTGCAGGAAGTGAATTACCCGTTCTGCTAGTCCCAGCTGCTGGAAGTGGCCAGTAGCAGCTTGGACAGGTGTGGCTGTGCCCGCACCTACATCGGCCACCTCCCACCCGCTAATGCCTTCGGGGCCTCCAGGGTGCTTTCCCAGCACCCGCCCTTTCCACAGTTCTCTTGTTAGGGAGCACAGAGCTCCATGCATTCATCTCCAGGAGTCCAGGTACTTTCCTCCCACCCTAAGCTGCCTGCCTCCTGTACCAGGGCCCACACTTCATCATTGGTCTGCTTTATCCCCTGAATCAAAACAAGGCCCAGCTCTTCATCCTTAGGCTGTACCTGCCTGTTGATAATTCCTCCTCATTTCGGCCCCATCTCTCCTGCCCAAACCCCTATCATCTTCCTTATGCTTGGCACTGTGGCGTCACATGCATTTTCATTTTTCCCTGCTCAGCAGCCTCATCAGGCAGGAATGAGAAACTGAGGCTCAGGGAGGTTTGCTAACTTTCCCAGGGACAGAGGCAGAAAGTGTGAGAGTAGGGGGTATTGAGACTGTGAGAGTCAGAGCCTGTGTCCCAGGGGTGAAGGCAGGACCTAGCTCCCACATGTAGAACCTGGGCCTTGTCATGCTGTCACCTACCCATTCCACCAGGCCCCTCCCTGTCTGTCCTCCGCTCTAGGGGCAAGTCCTAGGGACCCAAGGGTGGGAGACAGGCTGTCAGGCAGTCAGTGGTAAGCAGGAAGCCTTGTTTATTTCAAGCTCAGCCATCCGATGGCAACCAACAAGATCTGGTTCTCCTTTCCTGAGGAAGCCTTTCCCTTCTTTCTCCAACATTCCATCAGGATGGACTCTGGGGAATGGTTACCTGCCCCAAATAGGTAGAGAGCCGAAGAGCCCTGAGCATCCCAGCTAGTGCCCCATCCCCTGCCCTGTGCAGCCAAGTGCCAGCCTCTCCCCGGCCCAGGATTTGGGCCTTCCCTTGCCTCCCTACTTTTGCTATTGCTCTGCATCTGAAGGGGGACAGTAGAGGGGTTCTGGTGTGGCTCTGGAGCCAGGTGCCTCAGCCCTAGGTTTCTCTCTCCCAGCCCTTGGGAAGGTGTGGGACACTCCCTATCCCCAGAGGGAAGACCCATCATAACAGGGTATGGATCTTTGGGGAGAAGCAAACCTCAGGGCTGACTACACAGATGCTTGATCCCAAGGTTGAATAGCTGTGAGAAATACATCTGTCTTTTGAGTTTGACCCGATCTCTGATCTTGGCCCTCTCTACCGGTCCCCCAGGTGGCCAACCTCCTGCGGCTATTTCAGATCCCACAGATCAGCTATGCCTCCACTAGTGCCAAACTGAGTGACAAGTCCCGCTATGACTACTTTGCCCGCACCGTGCCCCCCGACTTCTTCCAAGCCAAGGCCATGGCCGAGATTCTCCGCTTCTTCAACTGGACCTATGTGTCCACTGTGGCATCTGAGGGTGACTATGGTGAGACAGGCATTGAAGCCTTTGAGCTGGAGGCCCGTGCCCGCAACATCTGCGTGGCCACCTCAGAGAAGGTGGGCCGTGCCATGAGCCGCACAGCTTTTGAGGGTGTGGTGCGAGCCCTGCTGCAGAAGCCCAGCGCCCGCGTGGCTGTCCTGTTCACCCGCTCCGAGGATGCACGCGAGCTCCTCGCGGCCACCCGGCGCCTCAATGCCAGCTTCACCTGGGTGGCCAGTGATGGCTGGGGGGCCCTGGAGAGCGTGGTGGCAGGCAGTGAGGGGGCCGCTGAGGGTGCCATCACTATTGAGCTGGCCTCCTATCCCATCAGCGACTTTGCTTCCTACTTCCAGAGCCTGGATCCTTGGAACAACAGCCGGAACCCCTGGTTCCGTGAATTCTGGGAGCAGAGGTTCGGCTGTAGCTTCCGGCAGCGAGATTGCGCAGCCCACTCACTGCGGGCTGTGCCTTTTGAGCAAGAGTCCAAGATCATGTTTGTGGTCAATGCAGTGTATGCCATGGCCCATGCACTCCACAACATGCACCGAGCCCTCTGCCCCAACACCACGCACCTCTGTGATGCAATGCGGCCTGTCAACGGGCGCCGCCTCTACAAGGACTTCGTGCTCAATGTCAAGTTTGATGGTAATGGGGCTGGCCAGTGTCCAGCAGGATGCATGACTTCAGCGGGCAAGAGGGAACAGGTCTTCAGGTTCCATTACCTGGCTAGGAGAACGTAGCCTACAGCAAGTGAGAGAGTCACCCTGGGTGGAGGGTGGGCCAGGTCAAGGATGGCTAGACAGAGGGAACTCCAACTGGAGCCAGGGCTGAGGTTTTACTGTCTGGCCTGGTCCTGCACTGAGGGTCTCTAGTTCCTGCTTGAGCCTTGCTCCCTCGCTCTCTCCTGCCTCTTTATCATGCAAAGAGTAGGCACTGGGGGCCCTCAAGCCCATTCTCAAGCAGCAAGACATCAGTGAAAGTCAGAATAAGGGTAGGTTGAGAGTTAGCATCAGGTGACACTCTATTTTCTGGGAGAATTCTATTCCTCATCTTGCTTTTCCATTCAAGGTGGCCACAGTCTCTTCCTACCAAAATTTATTTTATTAAACGTTCCAGCTTTACGAAAAATGAATGCCTCAGAATCATCACTGTGCTTCAGGAAGCACCACTGTAGGAGCAGTGTGCCAGGGCCCCCAAAGCCTACTGGCCCAGGGTTAAGATGAATAATAACTCCAATGAGATTGACATTCAGAGTTGTGGGAGAATCAGGGGAGGGGTTAGGACTGGATTTGGGTGCAAGAGGTTGTCATCAGAGCAAGGCTCAGTTCAGCCCACTGGGCTAGGTGGGATTTACTGGAGGACTTGAGTTCGATTCTGAGGACTTTGAGGCTGGCTGGAAGGAGCAGGGGTTGTGGGGAACCTGCAGGGGACTCCAGGCTGCAACATTCATCATGGAGCCTTATACACATCATCTGCTAGTATGAACTCCAACTTCTCACTGGGACCTGGGATGACAGGGGTCTTGCTTCCTCCTGAGCATGGCTGGGAAATGTGAGGTTCCGAATGAGGGGAGATGGGGAGATTGAGAGCTGCATGATGAGCACATCTGAAGTTGGGGTTCAGTTAGCACTGATGTGAGTATTAGGACTGGAAGGGAGAGAACTGACTTGTCGTCAAGAAGATTAAGTGGGACTAGGACTGGGCCTGAGGCTGAGTTTAGGTGTGAGTGTGTCTGTGTTAAGTCTGGGGAGAGGGCTGCAGTGTGTGTTGTGATAAGGTTGGGGTCTAGGGTCTGGGGTCTGGGTTGGAAGGTACTGGAGACTAGATGTAAAGCTAGGTTTTGGGGAGTCATGGTTGGGGGTTGGTGTGGACATTAGGTTTGTGGAGATTCCTGGGCTTTGAGGTTGGGGTTTTATTTGGGGTTTAGAGTTGAGATTTGTTGTAGCCTCTCATTTAGAACAATGGCTGGGGTAAGTCCAGCGTTAGTGTTGGGATGAGGCTCAGAAGGACAAGGGATGGCCTCAAGTCTGGGGTTTGGGTTCCATGTTAGGGTGAGGGATGAGGTCACATCAAGACTACCCACCAATCCAACCTTCTCTTCCCTCCCCAACCCCAGCCCCCTTCCGCCCAGCTGACACGCACAATGAGGTCCGCTTTGACCGCTTTGGTGATGGTATCGGTCGCTACAACATCTTCACCTACCTGCGGGCAGGCAGTGGGCGCTATCGCTACCAGAAGGTGGGCTACTGGGCAGAAGGCCTGACGCTGGACACCAGCCTCATCCCATGGGCCTCGCCCTCAGCCGGCCCCCTGCCCACGTCTCGCTGCAGTGAGCCCTGTCTCCAGAATGAGGTGAAGAGTGTGCAGCCAGGAGAGGTCTGCTGCTGGCTCTGCATCCCCTGTCAGCCTTATGAGTACCGGCTGGACGAGTTCACTTGTGCTGACTGCGGCCTGGGCTACTGGCCCAATGCCAGCCTGACAGGCTGCTTCGAACTGCCCCAGGAGTACATCCGCTGGGGTGATGCTTGGGCAGTGGGGCCAGTCACCATCGCCTGCCTAGGTGCCCTGGCCACCCTCTTTGTGCTGGGTGTCTTTGTGCGGCACAATGCCACCCCAGTGGTTAAGGCCTCAGGCCGAGAGCTCTGCTACATCCTGCTGGGTGGTGTCTTCCTTTGCTACTGCATGACCTTCATCTTCATTGCCAAACCGTCCACAGTGGTGTGCACCCTACGGCGCCTTGGTTTGGGCACTGCCTTCTCTGTCTGCTACTCGGCTCTGCTCACCAAGACCAACCGCATTGCGCGCATCTTCGGTGGGGCCCGGGAGGGAGCCCAGCGGCCACGCTTCATCAGTCCAGCCTCACAGGTGGCCATCTGCCTGGCGCTTATCTCAGGCCAGCTGCTCATTGTGGCTGCCTGGCTGGTGGTGGAGGCACCAGGCACCGGCAAGGAGACAGCCCCAGAGCGGCGGGAGGTGGTGACATTGCGCTGCAACCATCGAGATGCAAGCATGCTGGGCTCACTGGCCTACAACGTGCTCCTCATCGCCCTCTGCACGCTCTATGCCTTCAAGACTCGCAAGTGCCCTGAGAACTTCAATGAGGCCAAATTCATAGGCTTCACCATGTACACCACCTGCATCATCTGGCTGGCCTTCCTGCCCATCTTCTATGTCACCTCCAGTGACTACCGGGTGAGTGACCTGCCACAGAGTAGCAGCGGGGATGGGGGTGGGTACTGGACCTTCTGTTTCCCTGTATCTCATTTATACTTCTGATAACTCTGAGGCTCCAATAGGCTGAAAGCTCACCCAGCTTGCAGTGGCCCAGCTGGGACTGGGTCCCAGGGGAAGGTGGGAAGGTTGAGTGGGGCGTAAGACAATGGCCAAGGAAGTGGAGGAGTTAGAGCTGAGATTTCAGGACTCAGATATCACCCCCTAAGCTAGAGGAGGAGAATGGGCTGAAATATGTCCAATTGGGCAGAGGCTCTACCCTGCTCCACAGAGGGGTTGGGTGTAGAAGGGGACACTTGGTCCCTGCTCTTGGGTAGCTCCTGGGCTACTGGGTGGGTGACCAGGGGATCAACTAAAGAACCAAGTCAGGAAATATTGCTGATTTGTTTAGGTTGACAAAAGGTCCTAGTGAGAGCACAGAAGAGGGAGGTGTATATTGGTGTGGTGTGGTGTGTGTAAAGAGAGAGACAGAGAGAGAGGGCTTCTTGGAAGAGGAGTCCTGAACTGGGCTCTGCAAGACAGGTGGGTTTGAATAGGTTGGATGGAGACGGTAGGGGAGGGAAGTCAATACAGAGGCTGATTGGAGCAGAAGGTGTGCATTGACCTCCCTTGTTGAGGAGGGGAGGCACAAATGGTGGAAGAGAGGGAGGTGAGGGTGGAAAGCAGGAATGGTAATGGCAGGGCTATCAGGCCACATGGTCCCAGAGGGTACCATTCTCTGATGCCCCTTGAAGCCTTGCAGTGTGGCACAGTGCCCCTGGGACTGTGCAGCTCTGGGATTGGGAGATCAAAGCAGGAAAGGCAGAGAAAGTGAAGCACAAAGCAGTAGATCTGGGGGATAGGATTGAGGGGGTTTAAAGCAGATGGAAACTGTACCCCAGTTGGTGGTTTCCAAGCAAAGGTCCAACTGGCACTGAGTGTCTCAGTAGGTCTCCTCAGCTTTTAGAGGGCCATGGCTGCTTCAGATGGGGTGGTCAGGGAAGGCCTCTCTGCGGAAGTGACAGATGAGCTGAGCTCTAAACAGTAAGAGGATCATCTTGGTGAATCCTCACAACTCTGGAGTAAACTCCGTGGCTCTCCCCATTTTACAGACGAAGAAATGGAGACTCAGGGAGGTTCAGTCCCTTGCCTAAGGTCACTCAGCTTGGGAGTGTAGAGCAGGGTCTGAACTGACAATCTTAACAATTAAAGGAGCAGGAAAATCGAGACAAGAGCCCCTGCAAAGGCCCTTTCCCCCAGGACAGAGGTATGGTGGGCAGTGCTGCGGGCCAGGGCGGCTGGGTTTGGCTGCTGTTGCACCTGCTGGGCCACCTGCCTGGTTGGTGGAGGCCAGCGCTGGGGAGGGAATCTGCTCTGACTCAGCCTGCATTTGCATATGATTTGCATTTGCATGCCAATCATAGGTGGTTAAGGACTAACTTGGACACATACAATACCCACACATGCACATGTGCACACACACACACATACCTGCATGCATATGCATGCAGATACACACTTATACACACACTGGCACACACACTCTGATGCACACATACATTCCTGCACCCCTGCATGTTCATCCCCTCAGCTAGAACTTTGATCTCCCTGGGAAAGTTGTCCATGGGCTGATGCTGGGACAGTGCCCCCCTTCCTAGAAACCCTTTGGGGCTTGGCAAACGGACCAAGGCTCAGTGTTGGATGCTTACCATCTCCCCTACTCCCTACCCCCGCAGACTGGCAGGGGTCCTGGGACCAGACTCATCCTTGACTTCACCCATCCCAGGTGCAGACCACCACCATGTGCGTGTCGGTCAGCCTCAGCGGCTCTGTGGTGCTCGGCTGTCTCTTTGCGCCCAAGCTGCACATCATCCTTTTCCAGCCACAGAAGAACGTGGTTAGCCACCGTGCACCCACCAGCCGCTTCAGCAGCGCCGCCACCAGGGCCAGCTCCAGCCTTGGCCAAGGTCAGCATTCACCCTAAGCAGCCCGCTCTCTGCCTCAGCTCCTCAACATGGGGACCACTCCATGGATTGCTGGGATTCCTTGGCTGGAGGTGGAGAGCTCCTTAGATGAGGCTGGACAGGAGAGGGAGGGGTGAAAGCAGGAAGCTTCCCCCTACACTCCTGCTTGCCCTGCTGCCTGCCTCTGTGAAGGATCTCAGGGTTGGCCCCAACCTCTGCCTTCCTTTCCTAGGGTCTGGCTCCCAGTTTGTCCCCACCGTTTGCAACGGCCGTGAGGTGGTAGATTCAACAACATCGTCGCTTTAAGGACCCCACATTCCTGCCCCCACACAGCTGCTCCCTGGAATCCGGTGCACCCCCGCATCCAGGGCCAGGAGGAAGTCAGCTGGAGCACTGCAATAACGCCAACCCCATGCCCACCCCCGCAGCCACTTACCTACCCACTTATTCCAACCCTTCCGAGTCAGAAGTCAAGGTCCTTGGCCCGGGAGCCTCTGCAGCAGCCACCAGCTGTCCTTGCAGCGTGTCCCCTCTTTGCTAGGCCCGGGAATCAGAAGGGGACAAGCCAGGGTCTACTTTGCCCTGGAACAGGATGGCCGAGGACCACTGCCCCAATCCCCAATCAGCAAAGGTGCTTCCAGCCCCACCCCTCCCTCCTTCTAGGGCCTTTTTAATTTTTTACATAAGTTATTCTGGGATGGGGAGGGGGGTTACTGTGGGGGCCATCCCTCCCCCTGCATAGTAGTTGGTCCTGTGGTTTATTTTGTATTACCTGTAAATAAAGTGTCTTTATTTAAAAAAAGAAAAAAACACTCGTTGACTTTGACCCAGGGAGACCCCCTCATGCCCTCCACAGCTTCCCAACCTTCCTTTCGATACTATTTATTGACTCTGTGCCTGCTCTGTGCCAGATGCTAGGATCTGGCAGCCAGCAAGACAGACCCAGTCCTGCTTGCTGGGGAGACAGAAGATGAAAAAGCCATCCTCTCTGAAAAGGAGCCACTGCAGAGCAGTCCAGGAACTACTGGGGTGAGAGCAGGGGGCTTCAATGGACACAGGCTCCTCTGACAGTACAAGGGAGGACCTGGGTGGTGTGGGCGGCGGGGCAGGAGGGGCGGGGGACTCTGACTGGTAACTGTGGGCTTTTCCACAGCTGGCCTGCCTGGCACTCAGCGGAGCCACTGGTTAACACAGAGCCAGGCTGAGCCTTGGTATGGAGGGAACCAAGTGGAGACAGCGGAGACAGCTGAACATTGCCTGTTCATGTAGCGTGTACAGAGCCAGAAAGAGCTCACGTGGAGGGAGGAGGAGATGAAGCAGGAAGGACAGAGCCTGGGCAGTTGGAGAGGCCACCTGCTGTTGGACTCTGTGAGAGGTGGGAGAAAAGGCCTTCTCCAGTCTTGGAGGAGCTCTCCCCCAAACGTCTGGGTTGTGGAGCCCAGAGCCCTAGACCGCCCTCCCAACTCCCGCACTTGCGGTCTAGGGCTCACCAGCAGATGGCGCAGAGGCACGGTTTCAGGCACAACGCTCAGCCAGGCAACCGCTGCCCTCCTGTGGCAAGGGGGCAGTGGGCACAGAACCCAAACTGGAGCAGAACCTGGCAACTTCTGGGGCACTGCAGAGTCTCAGAGGGACCAGGGACATTGGTTGTTTTTAAGTTAATTCATTTGCAGTTACAGGCTAGCAAGGCTGTGGAAATTTGGGTTAACAATTTTAAAAGTGTAAACAGAAAACCGAGAAAAAAAAAGTTGCATGAGTGGCTCTTCCTCTCTAGCCAATATTTGAAGTGTAGGAATGCCACATAACGTACAAATGCCTAGTTACCTTTGAATGGCATATAAACAATGAATTCATTTTTAGTATAAGTATGTCCCGTGCTATATTTGAGACATACTTATACTAAACATCTTGTTGTTTATCTGACATTCATATTTAACTGGGCATCCTGTATTTTCATTTGCTAATTTTGGCAAGCCTACTGGGTGTCTCTTTTCAGGATCCCTGGTCTTAAATGACCCAGGCCTGGGTGCAGCCCCCAGTGGCTGAGCACCGGGGCACTGTGTCCCTTGGGACCTGTGGTGCTGGTCTCTGCTTCCAGTATGGCCTTTTCTGAGTCTTCCTGCCAAACTGGACCCAGGAAACACTTGCCCACCTTCACAGCTTCTGGACAAGCCAAGATAGGCTCTGATGTTTTGAACTGGGGGTGCAGTGGGAAGGGAGAAACAACCCTTTTTTCCATGGCTTCTGCTATTTACCTTAAGATGTAATAATAATAATAGTTTTTTAAAAGTAGTAATTAACATGGTTCAAAGCTAAAGATGTACAAGGAATATTCAATGAAGAGTCGCCTTCTATCCCTGTTACCCATCACCTGGGGCAGAAGGTAGACGAAGAGTTCCCAAGGGCCAGTCCTCACATCTGCCCATCTCACCCTTTTCCTTCCACCACCACCTCCGCCTTGCCCTCCCCATGCCCACAATGTTGTGGGCAGAGAATCTGCTGGATTTCACTCAACTCTCCCATGTTACTCAGACCAGGCCCTTCCAGCTGCCCCTGCCCCCGCCCTCCCCCTGATCCTGACCAGCCTGGGCTTATGTCTCTGCTGTCCCTGCTTAGTACCACATCCATGTCCCACAAAGCCCTGACACCTCTGCCGGGGAAGAAGGTGGGGACCCATGGATCCCTGCTAGACTGGCCCTGCTTATGTGAGACTTGGAGTCCTCCAAGGAAAGCCCTTTCTTGGGCCTGACAGCTGAGAGGCCAGACATTTGGGGTTCTCTCCAACCACAGGGAACTGACTGTCCTTCAGTGTAACCAGCAGTCTACTTTGCTTGGGCAGCTGAGTTTACTGTGGGGCACTGTTGTCTCTCCCGTGGCTTTGCCCACAGCTCCACCCTGCCCCTCTGCCACCTTTTCTCTGTCCCCTGCACTGGTCCTGGGCAAGCTACAACAGCCTGTCTGGGTGGGTCTGACTCTCTCTCAACCAGGAGTCCCTGTGGCTTGGTTGAGGCCACTCTGTTCACAGTTCGCCCAGTCCTGGCATGGGGTAAGGGAGAGTGAGCCCTTTCCAGAGGAGACCCTTGAGATAGAATATTGAAATCCATGAAGTTGGTGATGTATTGAGCAAAGGTGTTGGGGACAAAAAATGGAGCTGAGGGGATGACTCTGAGCTGGGGTAAAGATTCAGGCTCTTCCACACCCCTGGGTCCTGTGGGGAGACTTGCCCCATGGCTACATTCACGCAGAGTTCTCTCTCTATTACCCCCACCCCACCCTGACTGTTCTTGCCTCCTCCCCTGGGGCCCAGGGTTATGAGAGGTAGAGGGGAAAGGAGGGATCTCAAAACCCTCTGAAAATGTCCCCACCCCAACTTCCTGCAGAAAAGGAGAAGAGCCTGGCCTCCCTACCCATAGGCCAGTAGGCCATCAAGTACTAAAGATGGGGTGTCCTCAGTCTGGGGGGAGAGGCTAGATCTGAGGAAAACAGGGGAAGGGTAAGGGGGCTGGGCTGAAGGGAGGTGAAAGTGAGGATGCAAAGGGAAGGAGGAGAGAAATGGAGGAAACCGGGAGGAAGAGAGCGGGGGGGTGGGGGGGATAGGGGACAGTCAGAAGAGGAAGAAAGTAAAACATGGAAGCTTTAAACCCCAAGGACTCAAATCAAGAGGACAGGTTTGTTTGTTTGCTTGTTTGTTTGTTAAAGAAAAATCACTTTATTCTTTCTGTGTAAACAATATATGCTCCCTATAAACAGTTTAAGCATTGTGGAAAAGTTTTTAAAAAAAAAAGTATTAGTTCCAGTTGCATGATTCAAATATAACCATCATTAACATTTCTGGTGCAGCATCTTAGACATATTTCCATGCATTTTTACAGATAGAAGGAGGGATAGAAATACTTTCATAAAAATGGGATCATGCCATATGTCTATTTTCTTAGTGAAGATTTAATTTTACTTGATTCTAATTGAAGAAAATGAATCTGAAAGTAAAACTGAAGAAATTCTTGAACTTCACAGATATTTCTTCACCACACAAGATATGTTCCCCCCCAAAAATCTCAGTAGGTTGAAGAAAAGAGAGAGAGTGACCTTTAGAGTAAACATTCAGCTAGTCTCAGGGAATCTGAGGTGAGACTGACCTGTGGTCCTTCACCCCATGAAGAAAGGAGGGTGGGCCCTCCCCCATGCATGCCGCACCTGTCCCGGGAATTGTTGTCTAAGTTGTCACCATGCACTGTCGCACCGAGGCAGACGCCCACAGGCGCCAGGTGGCTCACATGGTGTTTGTGCTTCAGCCACGCCACGCCTGGCCCTCGCATTTCTACACTCACGTTGTTTCTCATCCTTCAGGTACGGTGGTGTGAGAAGCTGTGTCTGGGCATCTGAGGGCCCTGGGATGCTGAACTCCCTCTGATGGATCCTTTCTCTGGGCAAAATAAACTGGGTACTGGGATAGCCTCTTGGTCACAACATCTAAAACCCACTCTGGTGGCCTTTCAACATCATTATGTTTTTATTAACCACATTTTCCTTGTAGGCCATATTGACTGATCCCTTGTTGAGAAACCGAGAACATTAGCATTAGCTAGTAGTTTTACAGTGTCCAGTTTTATCTCGTCTAAATTGTGTTTGGTAACAGTAATTTATTTAGTTATTTTACATTCATTCTTTATCCAAGGCATCCACAGCCTGCTGCCTTCCTCTTCTGCGTCCTCATTCCTGAGCTCAAACATTTTTTAAAGTTTATTTATTTATTTTGAGAGAGAGAGAGCACAAGGGGAGGGACAGAGAGGGAGAGAGAGAGAATCCCAAGTGGGCTCTACACTGCCATTAAGGAGCCCCATGTAGGGCTGGATCTCACAAACCATGAGACCATGACTTGAGCAGAAATCAAGAGTCAAATGTTTAACCAACTGAGCCACCCAGGTACCCCTTTGAGTTCCAGCTTTTGATTTCACTTTTAACTGTTGGAATTTTATTAAGCAGTTTTTCTTTTTCATGGAAGGCTCATGGTCCCCATATTCTGAGTTCTTTTATATCTGACAATGTCCTTTCCCCCCACTTTCCATGAATGTTATTACAAAGATTTTTGTCTTATTAGCTTATTTTACCAAATTTTAATGTAACTCATCTTTTTAAAAAATATTTATTTATTTTTGAGAGAAGAAAGTAGGAGCAGAGGAGGAACAGAGAGAGAGAGAGAGCAGAGTATCCAAAGCAGGCTCTGTGCTGACAGCAGAGAGCCTGAATGGAGCTCAAACCCACAAACCATGAGATCATGAACTGAGAGAAGTCAAGACACTTAACTGACTGAGATACCCAGGTGCCTCTTTAATGTAACTCATGTTAATTAAAAGATCCCTTTGTCTCTAATTATTACTTCCCCTTTTTGTTACGACAATTTTACTTACATATAAAAAGTAGAATGCCTCCACGAACCCGTTAGCTACCGTTTAGAATTATCAATCTCTGGCCAATATTTTTTCATATATATGCCTATTCTTTTCCTTTCACCCCCTCCAGAATTTTTAAATGTAAATCCAGGGGACTTTTATCCTTTTAATTAAAATAATATACAACATTAATTGAGTATTTACTGTGCTCTGGACACTCATATATATAGAGAATATGTATTTAAGTGTATAAGAGTACATATTGCACTTAGCTTGTTTCATTTAATCCAGTAGCCATGTTAGGTGCATTTTATTAATATACCCATTATACAGACTTGAAATAAGTGTTTTATTGAAAAATGTATACAATTTATAGAGGTAGATCTCAATGCATTTTTTTCACAAAGCAAACACACTTAAACTATCACCCAGATTAATAATGGGGGTATTTTCCTCTTTTTACTTGAATAAAAATGGACTGGTTTTAATATTTGGGGTCCATGCTCTTTTTTGAAAATTACAACTTTATATTATTTCATTTTTATATCCTTTTAATTTTAAAAGTGATTTATAAGACAGATTTATAACAGAGAGTTCCCATCAGCCCCACACCCAGATATTATTTTACTTTAGTAAATTAGTAACAAATAGTACATTTGTTACAATTAATGGGAAAGTATTGGTACCTTCTTATTAACTAAAAATCCATAGTTGTTTCAGATTTCCTAGTTTTCCCCTCATTCCTTTTTCTATTCCAGGATCCCACCCAGCAAACCACTAAGGCGCTGTTGGAGGAAGTGGCCGGGGGCACGTGGCCGCCGTCTGCTGACCCACGAGCTGGATCCCTGGATCCGGGCCTCAGAGGCTCCTCGCCCCTCCCCTGTCCCTGGAAAGTGCAAGCAGCGCACGATCCCACTGCGGGAGCCATTTTCAAGCAGGAAGCCTTGAGAGAGCAGCGTGGCGCTGAGAACTTCTGAATGGGCTACACCCGACCGCTGAGGCCTCAGGTTCCCGCAGGGTCAGACACAAGCCTGGACCAGCCTGTAAGTCAGTTTGCTTTATTAAACCTGCCACCTACCAGTCTGGGACGGCCTGGCCATTCCTTCCGTCCCTCCTTACCCTCCGTGCCCCCCGCGACCAGTTTTCCACCCAACAGGCTCTTCTTTTTTTTAAAAAAAAAAAAAAAGAAAGAAAAGACACTTTCTAGGAGAGCCTGGGTGGCTCAGTCCGTTGAGCCTCTTACTTCGGCTCAGGTCGTGATCCCGTGGTTCTTGAGTTTGAGCCCCATGTCAGGCTCTGTGCTGACGGCTTAGAGCCAGGAGCCTGCTGCAGATTCTGTGTCTCCCTCTCTCTCTCTCTGCCCCTCCCCGGCTCACTCTCTCTCTCTCTCATAAATAAACAAACAAACAACATTAAAAAAAAACTTTTAAAAACATAGCTCGTTTTTCCCCAGTTTTATTGATACAGTCAACCCGTGTCACTGTGTTAAGTCTCAGGTGGACAGCAGAGTGGTCTGACTTACACATACTGTGCAGTGATTACCACAAAAAATTAGTTAGCATCCGTTATCTCATGGAGATACAATGAAAAGAAAAAGCAAAAAAAAAAAACCACCCTTTTTTCCCTGTGATAAGAATTCTTGGGATGACTGTCTTGACTTCCCTGTATAGCATACAGCAGCATAGCTTCAGTCACCACGCGGTAGGGGACATCCCTAGCACTCACTTGCTTTGTCACTGGCAGCCTGTACCTTAGACCACCTTCTTCGTGGTCCGCACACTTTCTCTCAGAGCTTGGTCGGCATTTCTCTGTTGTCTTCTAGCCTTGAATGGTTGCTGTAGGGAAGTTTGAGGTTTGTCTGATTTTAAAACAAATAATTGAGGGGCACCTGGGTGCTCAGTTGATTGGGCGCCTGACTTCGGCTCAGGTCACGATTTCATGGTTTGTGAGTTCAAGCCCCGTGTAGGGCTCTGTGCTGACAGGTCAGAGCCTGGAGCCTGCTTTTGATTTTGTGTCTCCCTCTCTCTCTGCCCCTCCCCCACTCACGGTCTTTCTCTCTCTCTAAGTAAATATTTTTTAAAAATAAATAAAGCAAATATTGAACAGTATTCTACAGACTATAAGATGCACAGATTTTAGAGGTACGATTCTATGAATTTTGACAAACGTGTATACCCATATAAACATCACCCAAATATAGATGTAGAACTTTCTCATTCCTCCTGAAGTTCCCCCTTGCCCTTTTTCCAGTAACTACCACGTCCTCCCAGAGATGATCACCATTGATTCTGTTCACCATTAGCTAGCTTTGCCTAGAGTTTTATATAAATAGAATCATACCATATGTACCCCTTTGTGTCTGACTTTTTTCCTCTAAATCTGTTTATGTGATTCATCCATGTTGCTGTGAGAATCAAATCTTTGCTTCTTTTTTATCGCTGAGTAGTATTCAATTGTACAAATACATTGTAATTCTGCTCCCCATTCTCCTGTAGATGTATATTGGAATATTTCCAATTTTTAAAGCTACTATAAATACATCTACTATGAACACTTCTGAGCAAGCCTTTGTGTGGACATAAGTTTTCAACTTTCTCTAGTAAATGCCTAAGAGTAGAAGGCTAAGTCATAGAGTCAGGGCTTTTTAATCTTTATTAGAAATTTCCATATGGTTTTCTCCAGTGAATTGTGCCATTAAAAAAAATTTTTTTTTAAACACTTATTCGTTTTTGAGAGACAGAATGTGAGTAGGGGGCAGGTCAGAGAGAAAGGGAGACACAGAATCTGAAGCAGCTCCAGGCTCTGAGCTGTCAGCACAGAGCTTGATGCAGGGCTTGAACTCACAGACTGGGAGATCATGACCTGAGCTGAAGTCTGATGCTTAACCGACTGAGCCACCCAGGCACCGCTTGACTATGCCATTTTACACCAATATATCCCAGATACTGTTTGCCACTTGCCAGTCCTTTTAACTTAGTGGGTATGTAGTGGCATCTTACTGTTTTGTTTTTTTTTTTAATGTTTATTTTTAAGAGAGAAAGAGAGAGTGAGCTGGGGAGGGGCAAAGAGTGGGGTACAGAGGATCTGAAGCGGGCTCTGGGATGACAACAGCGAGTCCAATATGGGGCTTGAAATCACCAACCATGAGATCACGACCTTAGTGGAAGTCAGACACTCAACTGACTGAACCACCCAGGTGCCCCCTTATTGTGGTTTTAATTTGTATTTCTCTGGTGGTAAATTATACTGAGCAGTTTCTCATGTTCTTTTCAGCCATCCTGTATGTTATTTTTTGAATTACTTCAGATCTTTTGTCTATTTTTATTGGACTATTTATTTTTTTAATACTGTTTAGTAGGAATTCTTTATATATGCAGAATGAGTTCTTTATTGGATAAATGTATTATGAACCTTTTCCCTATTCTGTAGCTTTGCTTCTACTTAATCTTACTCCATTAGTGAGCAAAGACTTTAATTTTGCCAAAGTACAATTTATCAGTTTTTTATGGTTAGTGCCTTAAATTTATTTTAGTAGAGCTGACACACAATGTGACATTAATTTCAGGTGTATAGCATAGTGACTCAACTTCTCTATATGTTCTGCTATGCTCACCACAGGTAGCTGCCATCTGTCACCAGACATGCTGTTACAGTACATTGACTATATTCCCTATGCTGTGCCTTTTATTCTCGTGACTTACTCATTCCATGACTGGAAGCCTTTGTCACCCCCTCTTCTTCACCCATTTTGCCCACTCTCCTGCCCCCCTTCCCTCTGGCGTATGGTTAGTACCTTTATGATCTGTCCAAGAAATCTTTGCTTGCCCGAAGTTTGTGAACATTTTCTCCTTTTTTTTTTTTTTTTTGGTTGGTCTATACATTTTTTTAAAGAGGCAACTAATGTAACATAAAACTAACCATTTTAAAATTAGCAGTTCAGTGGCATTTAGTACATTCACACTGTTATACAATCAACACCACTCTGTACTTCTGAAACATTTTCATCATCTCAAATAAAACCCTGGACCCATTAAGCAGTTACTGCCCAGTCTTCCTTCCTTCAGCCTGTGGCAAATCGCCAATCAATCTACTTTCTATCTCTATTGATTTTCCTATTCTGGATATTGATATAAATGGAATCGTGCAATATGTGATCCTGTGTGTCTGGCTTCTTTCACTTAGCTGATGGTTTGATACCAGATCATTATTAGATGTATGATTTGTAAATATTCTCTCCTATTCTGTAGGTTGTCTTTTTGCTTTCTTTAGGCTTTGATGCACTCACATTTTTAATTTTGGTGAAATAACTTATCTATATTCCCTTTTGTTGCTTATGCTTTTGGTGTAACCTAAACGTTCATTGCCAAATCCAAGGTCCAGAAGATTTTTACCCGTTGCCTTCTTCTAAGAGTTTTATGGTATTAGCGCTTATATTTAGGTCCTTGATGCATTGTGAGTTAATTTTTGTATATAATGGGAGGAGTCTAACTTCATTTTTTGCATATGGATGGTCTCAGCACTACATCTATCTGTATGCTAGTACAACCCTAATTTGGTTACTGTAGCTTTGTAGTAAGCTTTAAAATTGGGAAATGTGAGTCCTCTAATTTTGTTCCTTTTTGTTTCAAAATTGTTTTGACTATTCAATTTCATATGAATTTGAAGATCTGCTTTTTTTATTTCTGTATATAGGACCATTGGAATTGTGATAGGAATTGCACTGGATTTGTAGTACACTTTGGGGATTATTGCCATCTTAACAAAATTATTAAGTCTTCCAACCCATGAGCACGAGATGTTTTTCTACTTACTTAGAGCTCCTATAATTTCTTTCAGCAATGTTTTTCCCCATTATTTTTTAATTTAATTTATTTTTTTAAATTTACATCCAAGTTAGTTAGCATATAGTGCAACAGTGATTTCAGGAGTAGATTCCTTAAGCCCCTTACCCATTTAGCCCATCCCCCCTCCCACCACCCCTCCAGTAACCCTCTGTTTGTTCTCCATATTTAAGAGTCTCTTATGTTTTGTCCCCCTCCCTGTTTTTATATTATTTTTGCTTCCTTTCCCTTATGTTCATCTATTTTGTATTTTAAAGTCCTCATATGAGTGAAGTCATATGATATTTGTCTTTCTCTGATTGACTAATTTCGCCTAGCGTAGTACTCTCTAGTTCCATCCATGTGGTTGCAAACGGCAAGATTTCATTCTTTTTGATTGCCAAGTAATACTCCATTTTATATATATACCACATCTTTATCCATTCATCCATCGATGGACATTTGGGCTCTTTCCATACTTTGGCTATTGTTGATAGCACTGCTATAAACATTGGGGAATAACAACTGATTTTTGTGTGTTGGTATTGTATCTGCCACTTTGCTGAATTCACTTCTTACTTCTAGTAGTTTTTTTAAAAAATTGTATGATATGTATTATTTGTGCAATTATGTTACCTGTGGACAGAGATAGCTTTACTCCTTACTTTCCAGTTTGGATGCTGTTTCCCTCGCCTAATTTCTCTGGTTAGAACTTCTCGTACAGTTTTGAAGAACATTGGTAAAGGTTGGCATCCTTGTCTTATTTCTAATCTTAGGGAGAAAGCTGTCAGTCTTTTTACCATTGAGTATGATGTTAGCAGGGGAGTTTTCCTAACTGCCCTTTATCATGTTCAAGATCTTCCATTCCTTGTTTTCTGAATGTTTTTTTATCATGAAAGGATGTTGAATTTTGCCAAAAGCTTTCACTGCATCAGTGGAGATGATCGTATGATTTTTCCCCTTTGTTCTATTAATGTGTTTTATTACACCGGATGGCTTTTGCACGTTGAACCACCTTAAATTCCAGGGATAAATCTCACTTGGTCATTGTGTACAGTCTTTTAAATATGCTTTTGGAGCTGCCTTAGTAGTATATTGTTGCAGATTTTTGCATCTATATTCATAAGGGATGTTTTCTTTCCTTGTGGCATCCTCACCTGGTTTTGGCATGAGGGTAATATTGGCCCCATAGAATGAGTTAGGAAGTGTTCTCTCCTCTTCTGTTTTCTGGAAGAGTTTGAAAAAGATTGGTGTTAATTTTTAAATGTCTAGTAGAATTCACAAGTAAAGCCACCTGATCCTGAACTTTTCTTTTTGGAAGGTTTTAGATTAGTGATTCAGTCTCTAATAGGTCTATGCATATTTTCTATTTTTCCTTGGGTCAATTTTGATAATTTGTGTGTTTCTATGAATGGGTCCAATTCCTCTATGTGATCCAATTTGTTGGAGTATAATTGTTCATAGTATTCTTATAATTTTTTTTATTTTTAAGTTTACTTATTTATTTTGAGAGAGAGAAGGAGAGAGAATGAGTGAGTACAAGTGGGGGAAGGGCAGATAGAGAGGGAGAGAGAGAATCCCAAGCAGGCTCTGTGCTGACGGCACAAACTGTGAGATCATGACCTAAGCCGAAATCGAGAGTCGGATGTTTAACCAACTGACCCACCCAAGAGCCTCTCTCATAATTCTTTTTAAAGCCACTCTATCAAGGCATGATGACATACAGAAAGCTGTACATATTTAATGTATACAATATGATTAGTTTGGAGATAAGTCTATACCCATGAGACCATAACCAAAATCAAGGCCATAAACTTATCCATCAGCTCCAAAAGATTCCTTCCTTTCTCCTTATTTACTAATTTAATTTTTTTTCTTTTGTGGTAAGAGCCCTTGGCAAAAAAATCTACCTTCGTAACTAATATTTAAGTGTACAATACAGTACTGTTCGTTATGGGCTCTATGTTGTATGGCAGATCTCCAGAACTTACTCATCTTACATAACTGAAACTTTGTACCCTTTGGCCGCCACCTCTCCCAAGCATTATGGCAATGATTATTCTACTCTCTTTGAATTTGGCTATTTTAGATTTCTCATAAAAGTGGGATCATGCAGTATTTGTCCTTCTGTGTCTGGCTTATTTCACTTAGCATAATATCCTCCAGGTTTATTCGTGTTGCAAATGACAGCATTTCCTTCCTTTTTATGGCTACTAATATTCCAGTGTGAATATGTGATAGGATATATATCACATTTTCTTTCCTTTTTTTTAATTGAAGTATAATTAGCATAGAGTGTTATATTACTTTCAACTGCACAGCATAATGATTCAACAATTCTGTTTTTTCTCACTCCCCACAATGATTCAGCAACTCTATACATTACTCAGTGCTCATCATGATAAGTGTACTCTTAATTCTCTTTATCTATTTTACCTACCACCACCCCCCATTTCCCCTCTGGCAACCTTCAGTTTATTCTCTGTATTTAAGAGTCTGGCTTTTTGGGACCCCTGGGGGGCTCAGTCAGTTAAGCGTCCGACACTTGATTTCAGCTCATGTCATGATCTTGCAGTTTGGTTCGTAGGATCAAGTCCCACGATAGACTCAGCACTGATGGTGTGGAGTATGCTTGGGATTCTCTCTCTCCTCTGTCTTCCCATCTCCTGCTTGTTCTCTCTCTCTCAAAACAAATAAACATTAAAAACAGTCTGGTTTTTTGTTTGTTTCTTCTTTTCTCTATTTTTTCATTTGTTTTGTTTTTTAAATTCCACAAGTGAGTAAAATCGTATAGTACTTGTCTTTCTCTTTATNGTCCCCCTCCCTGTGTTTATATTATTTTTGCTTCCTTTCCCTTATGTTCATCTATTTTGTATTTTAAAGTCCTCATATGAGTGAAGTCATATGATATTTGTCTTTCTCTGATTGACTAATTTCGCCTAGCGTAGTACTCTCTAGTTCCATCCATGTGGTTGCAAACGGCAAGATTTCATTCTTTTTGATTGCCAAGTAATACTCCATTTTATATATATACCACATCTTTATCCATTCATCCATCGATGGACATTTGGGCTCTTTCCATACTTTGGCTATTGTTGATAGCACTGCTATAAACATTGGGGAATAACAACTGATTTTTGTGTGTTGGTATTGTATCTGCCACTTTGCTGAATTCACTTCTTACTTCTAGTAGTTTTTTTAAAAAATTGTATGATATGTATTATTTGTGCAATTATGTTACCTGTGGACAGAGATAGCTTTACTCCTTACTTTCCAGTTTGGATGCTGTTTCCCTCGCCTAATTTCTCTGGTTAGAACTTCTCGTACAGTTTTGAAGAACATTGGTAAAGGTTGGCATCCTTGTCTTATTTCTAATCTTAGGGAGAAAGCTGTCAGTCTTTTTACCATTGAGTATGATGTTAGCAGGGGAGTTTTCCTAACTGCCCTTTATCATGTTCAAGATCTTCCATTCCTTGTTTTCTGAATGTTTTTTTATCATGAAAGGATGTTGAATTTTGCCAAAAGCTTTCACTGCATCAGTGGAGATGATCGTATGATTTTTCCCCTTTGTTCTATTAATGTGTTTTATTACACCGGATGGCTTTTGCACGTTGAACCACCTTAAATTCCAGGGATAAATCTCACTTGGTCATTGTGTACAGTCTTTTAAATATGCTTTTGGAGCTGCCTTAGTAGTATATTGTTGCAGATTTTTGCATCTATATTCATAAGGGATGTTTTCTTTCCTTGTGGCATCCTCACCTGGTTTTGGCATGAGGGTAATATTGGCCCCATAGAATGAGTTAGGAAGTGTTCTCTCCTCTTCTGTTTTCTGGAAGAGTTTGAAAAAGATTGGTGTTAATTTTTAAATGTCTAGTAGAATTCACAAGTAAAGCCACCTGATCCTGAACTTTTCTTTTTGGAAGGTTTTAGATTAGTGATTCAGTCTCTAATAGGTCTATGCATATTTTCTATTTTTCCTTGGGTCAATTTTGATAATTTGTGTGTTTCTATGAATGGGTCCAATTCCTCTATGTGATCCAATTTGTTGGAGTATAATTGTTCATAGTATTCTTATAATTTTTTTTATTTTTAAGTTTACTTATTTATTTTGAGAGAGAGAAGGAGAGAGAATGAGTGAGTACAAGTGGGGGAAGGGCAGATAGAGAGGGAGAGAGAGAATCCCAAGCAGGCTCTGTGCTGACGGCACAAACTGTGAGATCATGACCTAAGCCGAAATCGAGAGTCGGATGTTTAACCAACTGACCCACCCAAGAGCCTCTCTCATAATTCTTTTTAAAGCCACTCTATCAAGGCATGATGACATACAGAAAGCTGTACATATTTAATGTATACAATATGATTAGTTTGGAGATAAGTCTATACCCATGAGACCATAACCAAAATCAAGGCCATAAACTTATCCATCAGCTCCAAAAGATTCCTTCCTTTCTCCTTATTTACTAATTTAATTTTTTTTCTTTTGTGGTAAGAGCCCTTGGCAAAAAAATCTACCTTCGTAACTAATATTTAAGTGTACAATACAGTACTGTTCGTTATGGGCTCTATGTTGTATGGCAGATCTCCAGAACTTACTCATCTTACATAACTGAAACTTTGTACCCTTTGGCCGCCACCTCTCCCAAGCATTATGGCAATGATTATTCTACTCTCTTTGAATTTGGCTATTTTAGATTTCTCATAAAAGTGGGATCATGCAGTATTTGTCCTTCTGTGTCTGGCTTATTTCACTTAGCATAATATCCTCCAGGTTTATTCGTGTTGCAAATGACAGCATTTCCTTCCTTTTTATGGCTACTAATATTCCAGTGTGAATATGTGATAGGATATATATCACATTTTCTTTCCTTTTTTTTAATTGAAGTATAATTAGCATAGAGTGTTATATTACTTTCAACTGCACAGCATAATGATTCAACAATTCTGTTTTTTCTCACTCCCCACAATGATTCAGCAACTCTATACATTACTCAGTGCTCATCATGATAAGTGTACTCTTAATTCTCTTTATCTATTTTACCTACCACCACCCCCCATTTCCCCTCTGGCAACCTTCAGTTTATTCTCTGTATTTAAGAGTCTGGCTTTTTGGGACCCCTGGGGGGCTCAGTCAGTTAAGCGTCCGACACTTGATTTCAGCTCATGTCATGATCTTGCAGTTTGGTTCGTAGGATCAAGTCCCACGATAGACTCAGCACTGATGGTGTGGAGTATGCTTGGGATTCTCTCTCTCCTCTGTCTTCCCGTCTCCTGCTTGTTCTCTCTCTCTCAAAACAAATAAACATTAAAAACAGTCTGGTTTTTTGTTTGTTTCTTCTTTTCTCTATTTTTTCATTTGTTTTGTTTTTTAAATTCCACAAGTGAGTAAAATCGTATAGTACTTGTCTTTCTCTTTCTCTTTGTCTTTAACTTACTTCACTTAGCATTATATACTCTAAGTCCAATAATGTTGTTGCAGATGACAAGATCTCATTCTTTTTTATGGCTGAGTAACATTCCATTGTGCATATATACCACATCTTCTTTATCCATTCATCTATTGGTAGACAACTTGGGTTGCTTCCAATGCTGCAGTAAACATACAAGTGCATGTATCTTTTAGAATTAGTGTTTTCATATTTGGTAAATACCCAGTAGTGGAATTATTTGATCAGATAGTAATTCTATTTTTAATTTTTTTTTTTTTTTTTTAGGAAACCTCCATATTGTTTTCGACAGTGGTCATACCAATTTACATTCCCACCACAAGTGTATGAGACTTCGTTTTTCTCCACATCCTCACCAACACTTGTTTCTTGTCTTTTTTTTTAAGTTTATCTATTTATTTTGACAGAGATAGAGACAGAGAGGGAGAGAGAGAATTCCAAACAGGCTCTACACTGTCAGCTCAGAGCCCTACAGGGTCCAGCCCAACAAACCATGGGATTATGACCTGAGCCCAAACTAAGAGTTAGACACTTAACCATCTGAGCCACCCAGGCGCCCGTTGTTTCTTGTCTTTTTGATTCTAGCCATTCGGACAGGTGTAAGGAGGTATCTCATTGTAGTTCTGATTTGCATTTCCCTGATAATGAGTGATGTTGAGCATCTTTTCATGTGTCTGTTAGCCATCTGATTGTCTTCTTTGGAAAAATGTATATTCATGTCTTCTGCTGTTGGGAGTGTTTTAATTGCTTCTTTAGCCTCCTTTTTGTTATTGATTTATCCAGGCTTTCTGTTTCTCAATTCAGTCTTGATAGATTATGTGTTTCTAGGAATTTTTTCACTTCTGCTACATTGCCTGGTTTGTCGGCATATAATTTTTCATAATAGTCCCTTAGGATTCTTTTTATTTCTGTAGCATCAGTTGTAAAGTCTCCTCTTTTACTCACAATTTATTTGAATCCTCTTTTTCTTAGTCAGTCAACCCTTAATCTCATCAATGTTTAAATTGTTTTTCTATTCTGTTTCATTTATTTCTGCTTTATTTTTTTTCTTTCTACCAATTTTGGGTTTAGTTTGGTCTTTTTCTAGTTCTTTGTGGTATAAAGTTAGGTTGTTTGAAATCTTCTTTATTTATTTATTTATTTATTTTTAATTATGCTCCATGCCCAGTGTGGGGCTTGAACTCACAATCCTGAGATCAAGAGTCAGATGCTCTACCCACTGAGCCAGCCAGACACCCCTGAGATCTTCTATTTTAGATAGACACTTATTGCCATAAATTTCTTTCATATAACTGCTTTTACTACATCTTGTAAGTTTTGGTATAAGGTATTTTCACTTTTGTTTGTCTATGAATATATTTTCTAATTTCCTTTTCTGTTTCTTCTTTGGCTCAACAGCTGAGAGTTTATTGTTTAATTTCTGTATATTAATGAATTTCCCCCTTTTCTTTCTGTTATTGATTTCTATTTTCATTGCGTTGTGATTGGAAAAGATAGTTGGAATGATTCATTCTTCTTTAAGTTTATTAAGACTTGTTTTGTGACCTAGCATACGATCTATCCTGGAGAAAAATGTGCCCTTGAGAAGAATGAATATGCTGCTGCTGTTGGCGAGAATGTTTTGCATAGGCCTGTTAGAGCCATATAGTGTTATTCAGTTCTATTTCTTTATTGATTTTCTATCTGGATGAGTATCCATTACTGAGAGTGGGGTATTAAAGTCTCCTATCGGGGCGCCTGGGTGGCTCAGTCAGTTAAGCGTCCGACTTCAGCTCAGGTTATGATCTCACGGTTCGTGGGTTCGAGCCCCGCATCAGGCTCTGTGCTGACAGCTAGCTCAGAGCCTGGAGCCTGCTTCAGATTCTGTGTCTCCCTCTCTCTCTGACTCTCCCCTGCTCACGCTGTCTCTCTCTCTCTCTCAGAAATAAATAAAACATAAAAATAAATAAATAAAGTCTCCTATCATTTTATTGTACTGGTGTGTATTTCTCCATTTGTATCTGCCAGCATTGGCTCTGTATAATTACGTGCTTTGACGTTCGGTATACACGCATTTCACGCTGTTATATATTCTTGTTGAATTGGCCCTTTAATCATTATATAATGACCTTCTTTGCCTCTTGTGACATGTTTTGACTTAAAGTCTTCTGCTCTCTTGGTTCCCATTTGTGTGTAATACCTTTCTCTATCCCTTCACGTGTAGCCTATGTGTATCCTTAAATCTAAGGTGACTTATAGACAGCATGTTGTTTGGTTTGGTTTTTATTTCTTACCTAATTTTTTAAAGGATTTTCTTTTTTTTTAATTAATTTATTTATTTTGAGTGGGGGAGGGGCAGAGAGAGGTAGAGAGAGAATCCTAAGCAGACTCTGCTCTATCAGCGTGGAACCTGACAGGAACTGAGCTTGGAAATGACCTGAGCCAAAATCAAGAGTGGATGCTCAGCTGATTGATCCCCCCAGGTGCTCCTGGCCTTGTATTTAAATCCATTCATCCACTATATGTCTTTTGACTGGATAGTTTAGTCCATTTACGTTTAGTTATTGATAGATAAGGACTTACTCTTGTCATTTTGTTCATTGTTTTGTGTCTTTTTTTATATTTCTCCTATTCCTATCTTATTCTCTTTTTGTCTTTATTGTGATTTGACAGGATTTTTTTGTTGTGATATGCTTTGATTCTTTTCTTTATATCTTTTGTGTACCTACTTTGGGTTATTTCCTTTGTGCTTACCATGAAGTTTACATCAAACAATTTATAGGTATGTCAGTCTATTTTAAGCTGTAACAACTTAATCATATATAAAAATTCTACATCACACATATTTTGTTTTTGATGTCAGATTTTACCTTTTTAAAAATTTGTCCTTTCATTAACAACTTTGTTTATAGTTATTCTTTTTTTTTTTTCTTTAATTTATCCTTGAGAGAGAGAGAGACAGAGTGTGGGTCGGGAGGGGCAGAGAGAGAGGGAGACACAGAATGTGAAGTAGGCTCCAGGCTCTGAACTGCCAGCACAGAACCCAATGCGGAACTCAAACCCACAAACTGCAAGATCATGACCTGAGCTAAAGTTGGACACCTAACCGACTGAGTCACCCAGGTCCCCCTGTTTATAGTTATTCTTAATACTTTTGTACTTTAACTTTTACACCAGTGTTAAAAGTGATTTGCATGCCTCCATTACAGCATGAAAGTATTCTGTAATTGTCTTTATAGTTACCTTTACTAGTAAGATTTATACTTTCATATGTTTTCATGTTCCTGTTTAATGTCTTTTCATTTCAACTTAAAGAACTCTTGTTGGTATATCTCATAAGACATGTTCTAATGGTGACAAACTCCCTCAGGTTTTGTTGGTCTGGGGCAGTCTTTAGTTCCACCTCATTCTTAAAGGACAGTTTTGCTGGATATAGTATTGCTGGTTGACATTTTTTTCCTTTTTCTGTAATCTCTCCTATCCTGCAAAGTTTTGGCTGATAAATCTGATACTTGTCTTATAGAAGTTCCCTTGTATGTGACAAATTCAGAGATTTTATGCTCACTGGCTGGCAGTGTCCATGGATGAGCCTAATGATGGAGAGTGTGAATAGGTCTGTTGCTCTGGTTTTTGGTGGGTCTGCTGCTGGGATCTGTGGGTAGTTTGGGTGCTGATCCACAGGTAGATGGGGCTGTTTCTGGATGGATGGATGGATGGATGGATGGATGGGGCTGATTCTGGATCTGCAGTGGTGGATCTGCACTGAGTAGAGCTCCTGCCAGGTCAACAGGTGGGCAGGACTGCTTTGGGTCTGTGGCAGCAAGCCCACCACTCAGGTATAATTCTTTTATCTTTAGAATCAATAGTCATGGACTCATTTTCTTTTTTTATTTTAGTTATTTTTATCTCTTTTTTCCTTGGTAAATCTAGTTAAACTTTTGTCAATTTTGATCTTCTCAAAGAACCAGTTTTTTTGTTTTGTTGATTCTATTGTTTTTCTATTCTCTATTTCATTTATCTTCACCCTAATCTTTATTATTTTCTTTCTTCTGCTATCTTTGGGTTTAGTTTGCTCTTCTGTTTCTAGCCCTATAAAATATAGTTAGAAATCTTCCTTTTTTTCATTTTTTAAATGTTTTTATTTATTTTTGAGAGAGAGAGAGATCATAAGCAGAGAAAGGGTTAGAGAGAGGGAGACACAGAATCTGAAGCAGGCTCTAGGCTCTGAGCTGTCAGCACAGAGCCCAACACAAGGCTTGAACCCATGGTTATGAGATCACGACCTGAGCCAAAGTCGGACACTTAACTGACTGAGCCATCCAGGTGCCCTGAGTTCTTTCTTTTTAATATAGACATTTAAAAATAATAGTAGTACAGTCATTACAGCTCTTTTGTTTACTATTTGCATGGAATCTATCTTTCCATCCTTTTGCTTTCAACCCTTCTGTGTCTTTGAATCTAAGACTCTTAAGGGCTCTTTAAACATATCCCACCCCCCCAAAAAAGTTAATTAATTAATTAATTAAAAAATAAAATAAAATAAAATAATAAATAATAAAATAATAAATAATAAATAAAATAAAATAATAAAACAAAATAAAAATAAAAATATCCCACTCCCGGAGAACTATCTACTATGCTACTAGAAGTCAAAAGAAAGCTGGAGTAGCCATACTTATAGCAGACAAACTAGACTTTAAATTAAAGGCTGTAACAAGAGATGAAGAAGGGCATTATATAATAATTATGGGGTCTTTCCATCAGGAAGAGCTAACAATTATAAATGTCTATGCACTGAATTCAGAAGCACCCAAATGTATTAAACAATCACAAAGATAAGCAATCTTTGGTATTTGTGCAGATGTGCAATGTGGTATTTGCAGAGGACTTTAATACTCCACTTACAGCAAAGGATAGATCATCTAGACAGAAAATCAGTAAACAAACAATGGCCCTGAATGACACACTGGACCAGATGGACTTGACAAATATATTTAGAACTTTACATCCTAAAGCAGCAGAATATACTTTCTTATTGAGTGCATATGGGAACATTCTCTAAGATAGATCACATTCTGGGTCACAAAACAGCCCTCAATAAATATAAAAGAATTGAGATTATATCATGCATATTTTCAGATCACAATGGTAAGAAACTTGAAATCAACCACATGAAAAAATTTGTAAAACCTCCAAATGCATGGAGGTTAAAGAACATCCTACTAAAGAACAAATGGGTCAACCAGGCAATTAAAGAAGAAATTAAAAAATATATGGAAACAAATGAAAATGAAAACATGACAATTCAAACCCTTTGGGATGCAGCAAAGGCAGTCTTAAGAGGAAAATACATTGCAATCCAGGCCTATCTCAAGAAACAAAAAAAATCCCAGATACAAAATCTAACAGCACACCTAAAGGAACTAGAAGCAGAACAGTAAAAAAAAAAAAAAAACAAAAAAGAAACCAAACCCAGCAGAAGAAGAGAAATAAAAAGTATCAAAGCAGAAATAAATAATGTAGGATCCAAACAAAAAACAGTAGAACAGATCAATGAAACTAAGAGTTGTTTTTTTGAAAAAATAAACAAAATTGACAAATCTCTAGCCAGGCTTCTCAAAAAGAAAAGAGAGAGGACCCAAATAGATAAAATCACGAATTAAAATGGATTTATTATAACCAATCCCTCGGAAATACAAGCAATTATCAGGGAATACTATGAAAAATTATATGCCAACAAACTGGACAACCTGGAAGAAATGGACAAATTCCTAAACACCCACACGCTACCAAAATTCAAATGGGAAAAAATAGAAAATTTGAACAGACCCATAATTAGTGAAGAAAGTGAATCAGTTATCAAAAATCTCCCAACAAATAAGAGTCCGGGACCAGATGGCTTCCCTGGGGAATTCTACCAGACATTTAAAGCATAGTTAACACCAATCCTTCTCAAGCCCTTCCAAAAAATAGGAATGGAAGGAAAACTTCTGGACTCATTCTACAAAGCCAGCATTACTTTGATTCCTAAACCAGACAGAGACCCAACAAAAAAGGAGAACTACAGGCCAATATCCCTAATGAACACGGATACAAAAATTCTCAACAAGATACTAGCAAATCGAATTCAACAGCATAAAAAAAGAATTATTCGTCATGATCAAGTGGGATTCATTCCTGGGCTGCAGGCCTGGTTCAATATTTGGAAATCAATCAATGTGATACATTACGTTAATAAAATAAAGATAAGAACCATATGATCCTGTCAATAGAAGCAGAAAAAGCATGTGACAAAATACAGCATTCTTTCTTAATAAAAACCCTCAAGAACGTCAGGATAGAAGGAACATGTTTAAACATCATAAAAGCCATTTATGAAAAGCCCACAGCTAATATCATCCTCAATGGGGAAAAACTGAGAGCTTTCCCCCCAAGATCAAGAACATGACAGGGATGTCCACTCACCACTGTTGTTTAACATAGTGTTGGAAGCCCTAGCATCAGCAGACAATAAAATGAAATAAAAGGCATTAAAATTGGCAAAGATGAAGTCAAACTTTCACTTTTTGCAAATGACATGATACTCTACATGGATACCTGACAGACACCACCAAAAGACTGCTAGAACTGATACATGAATTCAACAAAGTTGTAGGGTATAAAATCAATGTACAGAAATCGTTTGCGTTTCTATACACCAATAATGAAGCAAGAGAAAGAGAAATAAAGAAACTGATCCCATTTACAGTTGCATCAAGAACCATAAAATACCTAGGAATAAACCTAATCAAAGATGTAAAAGATCTGTATGCTGAAAACTAGAGAAAGCTTATGAAAGAAATTGGAGAAGACACAAAGAAATGGAAAAACATTCCATGCTCATGGATTGGAAGAATAAATATTGTTAAAATATCAGTACTATCCAAAGCAGTCTGCACATTCAATGCAATCCCAATCAAATTGCACTGGCGTTCTTCTCGAGTCTAGAACAAACAATCCTAAAATTCATATGGAACCACAAAAGACCCCAAATAGCCAAAGTAATATTGAAAAAGAAAACCAAAGCGGAAGGCATCACAATCCCAGAATTTAGCCTCTACTAAAGCTGTAATCATCAAGACAGTATGGTATTGACACAAAAGCAGACACATAGATCAATGGGATAGGATAGAGAACCCAGAATTGGACCCACAAATGTATGGCCAACTAATCTTTAACAAAGCAGGAAGGAGTATCCAGTGGAAAAAAGACAGTCTCTTTAACAGATGCTGCTGCGAGAACTGGACAACAACATGCAGAAGAATGAAACTAGATCATTTTCTCACACCATACACAAAAATAAACTCAAAATAGATGAAAGACCTGAATGTGAGACAGGAAACCATCAAAACCCTAGAGGAGAAAGCAGGCAACAACCTCTTTGACATCAGCCACAGCAATTTCTTACTCGACACATCTCCAAAAGCAAGGGAATCAAGAGCAAAAATGAACTACTGGGACCTCATCAAGATAAAAAGCTTCTGCACAGCAAAGGAAACAACAAAACTAAAAGTCAACTGACAGAATGGAAAAAGATATTTGCAAATGACATATCAAATAAAGGGCTAGTATCCAAAATCTATAAAGAACTCACCAAACTCCACACCTGACAAATATATAATCCAGTGAAGAAATGGGCAGGAGACATGAATAGACATTTTTCCAGGAAGACCATGAAATGATGCTCAACGTCAGTCATCATCAGGGAAATACAAATCAAAGCTACACTGAGATACCACCTCACACCAGTCAGAGTGGCCAAAATGAACAAATCAGGAGACTATAGATGCTGGCGAGGATGTGGAGAAACGGGAACCAACCCTCTTACACTGTTGGTGGGAATGCAAACTGGTATAGCTGCTCTGGAAAATAGTGTGGCGGTTCCTCAAAAAATTAACAGTAGAACTCCCCTATGACCCAGCAATACCACTGCTAGGAATTTACCCAGGGGATACAGGAGTGCTGGTGCATAGGGGCACATGTACCCCAATATTTATAGCAGCGCTTTCAACAATAGCCAAATTATGGAAAGAGCCTAAACACCCATCAACTGAGGAATGGATAAAGAAGATGTGGTTCGGGGCACCTGGGTGGCTTAGTCGGTTGAGCGTCCGACTTTCGATTAGGTCATGATCTCGCGGTTCGTGGGTTCAAGCCCCGCGTCGGGCTCTGTGCTGACTGCCAGCTCAGAGCCTGGAGCCTGTTTCGGAGTCTGTGTCTCCCTCTCTCTCTCTCTGACCCTCCCCTGCTCATGCTGTCTCTCTCTCTCTCTCCTAGAAATAAATAAAATATTAAAAAAAGAAGAAGAAGAAGATGTGGTTCATATATACAAAGGCATATGTACTTGGCAACAAGAAAGAATGAAATTTGGCTATTTGCAGCAATGTGGATGGAATTGGAGGGTATTATGCTAAGTGAAATATTAAAGTAGATGTTTGAGTACTTTATGACTTTCTATGTACAAATGCATACAGCTTTAGTACTTTTGTTCTAGTCATTATGCCTTTTATTTTTTATTAACAGCCTTTCATTTTAGAGCAGTTTTAGGTTTATGGAAAATTTGAGCAGAAAATAGAGTTCCCATGGGCTCCCTGCTCCTCATCCTGCTGCATACAGTTTAACTTATTATTAACATCTTGCATTAGCGTGGTGCATTTATTACAATAGACAAACCAGTACTGCTGCATTATTATTAACTGAAGCCCATAGTTTACATCAGAGCTCACTTTGTGTTGTGTAGTTCTATGGTTTTTGACAAATAGACAATTTCATGTATCTGCATTTATTGTATCATACAGAATAAAATGCTACTGTTCGTCCCTCATTCCCTCCACCAGACAGCTGCCAACCATTTACTGTCTCCATAGTATGCCTTTTTCAGAATGTCTTATAGTTGGGATCATGCAATATGTTGCCTTTTCAGATTTAAGTTTAAGATTCCTCCATGTCATTCTGTGGCTTGACAGCTTGTTTCTTTTTATCACTAAATATTCCATCGTGGTATGGATGTACTGCAGTAAGTTTATCACTTTACCCATTGGAAAGTCTTCTTGGTTGCTTTCAACTTTTGACAATTATGAATACAACTGCTGTAAACATTCATATGCAGATTTTTGTGTAGACATAAGTGTTCAACTTACTTGAGTAAATACAAAGAAGCTGAATTGCTAGATCATATGGGGAGCTTATGTTTAATTCTGTATTAAACCACCAAACTCTCCTCCAGAGTGGCTATGCCATTTTGCATTCCCACTAACACTGAATGAGCATTCCTGTTGCTCCACATCTTAGCCAGCATTTGGTGTTGTCAGTGTTTTGGATTTTTCACTTCCTAATAGATGTGTACAGTTATTTCATTATTGTTTTACTTTTTAATTCTTTAATAATCCATTGTGTTGAATATATTTTCATATGCTAATTTGCCATGTGTACCTCTTCTGGTGAAGTGTCTGCTCAATCTTTTCTTCATTTTTAATGAAGATTGTTAAGTTTTCAGGGTTATTTGTATATTTTAGATAACAATCAGCTGTGTCTTTTGCAAACATTTTCTTTGAGGTTGTGGTTTCTTTTCTCATTCTTTTAACCGCTGTCTTTTGCAGAACAGAGCTTTTATTTTAATGAGGTTCAGCTTATCGATTCTTTCTTTCATGGCTGTCAGAGTATTACATTCCTGTGATCCATTTTGAGTTAATTTTGTAAAGAGCATAAAGTCTGTGTCTAGCTTCACTTTTTTTGCATGTGGATGTCATTTTTTCAACATTTATTGAAAGAAAACTTTCCATTGGATTGCCTTTGCTCCATTTTCAAAGTTCAGTTGACTATATTTGTGTGAGTCTATTTCTGGGCTCTCTCTTCTGTTCCATTGATCTAGTTCTTCTTTCAACAATACTGTACTATCTTGATTACTGTAGCTGTAATGTAAATCTTGCAATTGCACAGTGCCATCTCATTTTGGGTTTGCCATGTGGGACAGAGAGAAGAAGAAGACAAGGCAGGATGGAGACCCTGAATAGTGGGATCAGAACTAAGGTCGGAGATGTATCAGGTGAGGGGCTTGAGAGCATGGGGTGGGCATCCTGGGAGCAAGAATGAAATGCCATCTGGGAATCCTTTTTCAGAGCTGGAAGCGACCAGTAGGAGATGGGCCCTTACTTGCTGAACTGTCTTCTTAGGGATCCAGTATGCTGGGGCAGTCTGAAGGTCAGTATATTTCTTTGTTGATCAGGCCTCGGGCAATATCTCTTAGGGCACAATTCACTTGGGGAAAGAGCAAGAATGGGGATACAGAGTCCCCCAGAGTGTGCTTAGGACCACTCCTGCCCCAAGGCTACAAGCATCTCCCCCTCCCCCCACACTCCATCCCCACTTCCAGTGTTTCAGTGTATTCTCAGGGAGAGTTCCTTCTCCAGCTCAATTCACAGTGATGGTGGGGAATAGAAGGGAAGGTCTGTGATGTTCTGTAAGGGTCTGAGAGGCCTGCCCCTGAAAACCCCACCTACAGCCTCACCTTTGCTGAGGAGCTGTGGGTGTCTCCACAGATCCAGGCCAACTCTAGCCACAGACCCAGATGCAAAAGGGGATCCCTTCTGTGGACTCCAATCCTGTCTCATTCATTTCTTCTGCCTCAGGCTCTCTGTTGCTCAACACCCACAGGTCCAGCCCACCTCCAGTTCTCAAGACCCCAGGCCATTAGAGCCAAGGTGGTAGTTTAAGACCTTGGATGAAGCTTGGCCTTTTTTGGGCTGGTCCCTGAGTCTCCACTGCTCACACATGAATGGTGCCATATTCCTGGAGTCATGTCTCTGGGGACAAGAGGCCCTACATATTTCCCCCCCAACAGCCTCTCCCCATCCCAGCCCCAGCTACCTGTGTTTTCCTGCTTCCAAGAATTTTCCACCAAAGGGGCTCTCCCTCTGAATCCCCATTTTACTTTGTATTCTTGGCTCATCACAGAGTGGAAAGCCTTAATTACCTTGAGCCTGGTGAGCAGTTTGGAATTCTGCATCACCATCCCCAGGTAGGACCACACAGGCCTAGTGGGCTATATTACCTGGGCTGGGAAGGGCTTAACTCAGCGGTTTCCAAATTGCGGCCGCACACTGAATTTCAATGCCCAGGTCTCTCCGCAAACCAGTTAAAGCAGGATCTCTGGGTGGGCCCAGACACTGGTATGTTTTGTGTCCCAGGGGATTCCAATGTCCAGTGTAGGTTGAGAATCCAAGACATAAAGCCTTGCCAGCCTGGGTTTTAACCACCTCTCACTGCAGGGGTGGTGCCTAAAGGGATAATCATGCAGAATTCTGCCATATTCAGCATGCAGGCCTGGCGAGTCTCCTCCCTCTCGCTCTGGCGAGACAGGCAGGTAAGAGCTGTGTCCAAAGCTCCTGAAGCAGTTCCTTTGGAAGAGCATGCTACCTGGCTGCGTCACTGCCACCAACAGCTACTGGAGGCAGTGGGTGTCAGACTGATCCTTGAATCCCCACCTCTGCCATGGCTGTTCTGGGACACCCTCTCCTGAGCCCAAACACACACACACACACACACACACACACACACACACACACACACACACACACACACACCCTTGAGGGGAGGGGAAGCAAGGCCCCTGAGGTCCTCTGATTTCTGTATACCTCCTCAGCTGGACCTCCCACCTCTCGGGTAAGGCCACCCATTGCAGACCCCTGGGGAGGGTTACGAGCCTCAGGCTTATGGGAGGCAAGTTCAGAGACAAATATCTGAGAGGCCTTGAGCATCCAAGCAGAGGCTGTGAGAGCCGCCGAATACACAGAGGGCTGAGCCTGGGTGCTGAGAGTTAGCAAGAAATTCAGCCGGCAGAGCCCATCAGCTCCCCCTTGAGGCAGGCCCAGCAGGGGGCGTGGCCATCTGTGGAAGGGTTGGAACAAATACAGCGGATCTTGGGGGGATGCCAGAACAGCTACTTTGAGGATGTGGTAACATTTAGAGGTCATTTCCCTAAACCAATGACTTCCAGTGGCATAGGGGAAGTCCTTCCCCCTGTCCACCCCTGGACTCCCTTTGCTTGTTTCCTCAGCCCCACCTTCCTGGGCTCTCTCTCCCCTCCCCCACAGTGCCTGGTTCTCCCAGGAAGTGGCCAGCAGAGGGAAGGGAAACCTTGTCTGTCAGTCCCTGGTGGTGGAAGCAGCAGGCACAGCTGCTGCTCCTGGGCTCCTGGCCTGGTCTTCCCCAGAGGCTGGCTCTGGCTGACTACCCCCCACTGAGACACAGCGCCTGTCCTGCTGTTGCTCAGCTTGGTGCCCTGTCTTCCTGGCTCCCTGTCAAACACTGCACTGGCCTTGAGGACCCTGCCTAGCACAGGACTGCGGAATCCTGGCCTTCCCAGCTGGCTCTGGCTGCAGCTGACTCTCTGGTGTCCTTCCTTGAATGGAGATACCTGGGGAGGGGCTACAGAAAAATAAAGCCCAATGCCTAACCCTACTCGTGGAGAGAGCTGGGGTCAGGCTGGCTGAGGCATCAGAGCCTGTTCTGGGGTGGGCTGATCCCTCTTTTATGGGTCTAATTTCCAAAGAGCAAGACTGTGCTCAGTAAGTGTCTTTATTAGAAGAGAGATCCAGTCTCCTTGGCTCTTCTAGCGCCCGAGGTCAAGAGGATTTCGATGTCAAGTTCCAGCTGGCTGGCTTTGACCTCGTAGCGGCCCCGGATCAGGCCCCGGGTTTGGCTGGTATGCCAGCGCCAGTGAGACTGGATGATGCAGGCCGCTTGGCGTGCCTGAAGAAACCGTCTGCGAGCCTGCCACATCCGAACCTGTGCCTGCACCTTCACCACCGCCCACTCCTGGCAGGTGTAGAGTCTTAGTGCCAGGCGCCGTCTCTGCTCCAGCATCTTGGCCTGCATCGACCTCCACCAGCACTGGATGACCCAGGCCCTGAGTGCTGTGTGCAGTAACGTCCGGCGCACCATGTTGCCACGCCACCATGACTGAATCTTTATGGCTGCGTTCTGTAACTGATCAGGGGAGGGAAGAACAGGGAGATGCTCAGTGGGGTATCCCCCCATTTCTGTCCCTATCTGTGGTGCTGGGAAGAAAGGGGGCCTGGCACAGGTGGCCCTGCCGTCCCATTTCTAGGCCCATTCATCTTATTTCCAGTCTCCCACTCATCAGTGCTCATTATCCGCCAGGCAGACCCCTTCTGAGTGGGCCGTACTCACATTTTGTGTGTCCATGGCCCTGGTCTTCAGAGTCTGCTCATCTATCAGTTAGGCCACCCTAGTCTTTAGCCCCGCCCTCAACTGTTAGTCACCCCCTTCATTAGACTCCGCCCACCTGCACAGAGGGCTCCCCCCTCATTAGGTCCTATCCATCCACATTTTTGCCACATCTCTCTCCTCTCCTCTTGCTCAAGTCTCCTTATGGAGTGACCAGTCCCCTCATTTGTTGATTCCCATCATTTTGGGTGCCTGTGGTTATCTCTTGCTTGCAGTATATTTCTCAAACCCAACTGGCCTCTTAAGTCTTGCCCTTTCTACACTTTACAGTCACTTGTTTCTGTTCCTGCTGGCGGCAGCACTAGACTCACACAACTTTCCTTCAAGTAAGGGGTTTTACTTTAGGAATACTCCTAGCCAGGTTGGGTTTCCAGAAGCTTAAGTGTCAGAGCCCGTGGGAGGGCCTCCAAACAGTGCGTTCACAGGCTAGTATGATTTCACGTAAAATTTGTGAAAGCAAGACCCTTTAGTACAATGGAGAGGGCCTCGTCTCCCCCTGTCTGTCTCCCTCTGTCACTCTTCTACTGAGTGGTGTGGTGGCTGCGGCCTCTTTTGGGACATGACTAAGGAGAAACAGAGCTGAGATATGCATACTTAGTTTGGGTTAAATGAGACAGATTTATGTGGTTCACAGTCGCCGCGGGGAATAGATACATCCTTGCCAGCCATTCTGCTAGACATGGCTTCCAGGAAGGCTCTTACCAGTTACTGTGTGGTGGTATGAAAATGCGGCGACACGCATTGCTACGGTGATATGAACATGTCCTACAGCGCCAGGCACCAGAAGTAGGTGGGCGGGGGAGGAAAAGGAAGGTTTAAAAAGTTTGGAGATAAAAGCTGCTCTGTAGAAAGTTCTTCCTGTTATTAGACATGTAAAACCATAACTAGAAGATTCTGTTCTCACTGATGCCTGATTAAAACTGAGGTTCTGTCTTGATGGGAATATACCTGCTAATGCAGTGAGGCCATTATAAACATGCCATACTTTTCTCTTATTTTGGTGTGAATTTTGTGAAAGGGAGTTGATCAGAATTCCTGTGATTTCAGTGCAGCAACTAGCAGAGCTGCTATGAACAGTGTGTAAGTCAGCATGAGAAATCACACTTTATGCATCCTGAGTATTTATAATAAACAAGTTTCTACCAAAAGTGATATTGCAAAATCATCATATGCAGAAGTAATCAAAGGTTATGCTGCAAAAAGATGAGCTAATAAATATGTGATGCTGTGTTTTGGTATTTGCCAACTTTTGAGGATTTACAATTTGTTGTGATTTCTTTATTTGTCCTTCATTATTCACATGTGAATTTCAAGCCTATAATCTTGTATTCCTTTTCTTAAAGTAGGCCTTCCAAATTATATAGGCCTCAGGTCCCACAAAAACTGGATCTGCCCTGCCGTGTGTAAGAATGCAGTTGTGCAGCCAGGTCTCCTGGGAGCTCACAGAAAGCTGCGATTCCAGATTCAGGGTTGGGACCGGAAGTGCAGACGCAGGTGATGCAGAGATGCCGGGAACCCTTTGGGATCTGGAAGGCCATTGTGGCTCTAGCTTCAGCATGCGCTTTAGCATTCATTTTTCTGCATGAGGGTTTGCTAGGTGCCTACTGCTTGTTGGGCTGTGCACTGTCTCTGGCTCCTGTTTATGTGTATTTGAGTCCTCCTGTGATCGCTCATCCTCATGGCCATGGTACTGGCCATTGGAGTGTCTCGGAGGTTCTGTCTCTCTTGTCAGCCACACAAGCATTTTCCATCATGTGAAAAGTCCTCTGGAGCAGACTCTGTTGCTTCCTTTAATGATTGTCAGTCTGGGTGAGCAGAGAGCTGGTATCAGTCTCTCAAAGGTCTCCATCACTGCACTCAGCTGTTGGTGCTGGCATCAGGCATCCATCCATTTTGTGGATTCTGCAGAAGCGATCCACAGGCTGTGGGCATGGCCAGTGCGCTGAGGTTCAGTCCATCCGGGCCAGGTGGCCATGGTCAAGGTGCCAGATCCTGCTATTCCTTGTTAGTCTCTCCCCTTCCCCATCCTGCCTGGGTGGGTTGTTGCCAGAATACCCTGGATTTGTCTCCTTCTTCAAAGTCCCTGGGAAACCCTGCTGGCCCCATTTATGTTCACACTTTTGCAGGTATTTGCAAAATGGCAGCAGATGGGGCCAAGAGGTAAGATCACAGACCACGAGCTTTGGTCTTTATTTCATCAGTCCCCTCTGGCCCCCAGCTTCCAGCTCTCTTCTCCTTGCTCAATTTCTTGTTCTTATTATAAAAATGGTACCTCTGTTGCTAACATTTAAAATAATGCAGAAACATATAAGGTAGAAAGTGAATCTTTGCCTCCAAAGCTCTTCCTCCAGAATTTATACCATGCACAGACTAACTTACATTTTCTATTAAAAATAATTTCTTTTTAATTCATACATTTCAAGATAAAATATCCCTTGGCAATCCTTCTTGACATAATTACTACTCCCAGCTTGGAGGGTGTCCTGGATAATTAGTTATGCATTTATAGACACAGTACATCCATGTACCTAAGGAAATATAAAACTTTTTGTGTGTTTTATGTATCTTTTTAAGTTAGTGGAGGTAAAAATCATACAACATAAAATCAACCACTTTAAATATTTTATTATTTTTTTAGAGAGAGAGCATTAGCAGTAGATAGATAGAGAGAATCTTAAGCAGGCTCCATGCTCGGCATGAGCATGGGCTTGATCTCACAACCCTGAGGTCATGACTTGAGCCAAAACCAAGAGTTGTATGCTTAACTGACTGAGCCACCCAGGCACCCATTAACCATTTTAAAGCATATAACTGAGTGGCTTTTAGTACATGTACCATATTGTACAACCATCATCGCAATCTACCTCCAGTTTCTAGTTTGAACTTGATACGGTCTTTTTTTTTAATGTTTATTTATTTATTTATTTTGAGAGAGAGTGAGAGCGAGCATGAGATCATGACCTGAGGCGAAATCAGTAGCCAGACACTTAAACGACTGAGCCATCCAGGCATCCCTTGCCTTATTTTAATGCTAATTTCACACACA
>NW_027529995.1:563230-653111 GCF_008692635.1 Crocuta crocuta
AAATAAACCATGTATCCATTACACAGTGACTTCCCACTACCCTTCTGTCATCCCAGGCCCTGGCAGCTACTAATCTGCTTTTAGTCTCTATGGATTTGCCTATTCCAGATGTTTTCTATAAATGGAATGAGAGAATAAATGTCCTTTTAGGACTGGCTTCTTCACTTAGAGTGTTTTCAAGGTTCATCCGTGTTCTAACAAGTATCAGTTACTTCATTCTTTTCTGTGGCTAACTACTATTTTGTTGCGTCGATATACCACATTTTGTGTATCCACTCATAAATTGGCATCTGCCAATTTGAGTGGTTTTTACTCTTTGGTGATTGTCAATAGTACTGCTCTAAGCATTTGTGTACAACTATTGGTTTGAATACCTGTTTTCAGTTCTTTTAGATATATACCTAGGAGTGGAATTTCTGGGTCATGTGGGAATTCTGTTTAATTTTGAGGAACAACCAAACTGTTTTCCACAACAGCCAGAACATTTTACATTCCCACCAGCCTCCATATCCTTGCCAACACTGATTATATGCTTTTTTTAAATTAAATCATAGCATCTCATTGGGGTTATAATTTGCATTTCCCTAAGATAAATGATGTTGAATGTCTTTCATGTCCTTTGAGGGCATTTGTATTTTTTTTTTTTTTTGAGAAATGTCTATTAAAAAAAAAAAGAAATGTCTATTCACATCTGCTGACCATTTTTTAATTGGCTTCTTTGTCTTTTTGTTGTTGAGTTGTAAAACTTCTTTATAAGTTCTAGACCCCTAGGTCCTTATCAGATATTTTATTTGAAAATATTTTCTTCCATTTTTTAGGTTGTCTTTTCCCTCTTTTCCCTTTTTATATGATGACCTTTGGTGCACAAAAGTTCTTAATTTTGTTGACATCCAATTTACCTATTTTTCTTCTGTTGCTTGCACTTCGGTGCCATAGCTAAGAATCCACTGCCAAACCCAAGTTCATGAACTGTTACTCCTATGTTTTCTTCTCAGAGTTTTATAGATTTATCTCTTACCTTTAGGACTTCAATCGATTATGAGTTAATATTTGTATATGCTGTGAGACAAGAATGCAACTCCATGATTTTGCAAGGAGTTACTCAGTTGTCCAGGCACCATTTGCTGAAGAGAATATTCTTTCCCTTGAGTCTTGGTGTTCTCACTGAAAAATCGCTTGAACATAGGGCACCTGGGTGGCTCAGTGAGTTAAACCTCTGACTTAAGCTCAGGTCATGATCTCGCAGTTCTTGAGTTCGAGCCCCACGTTGGGCTTTCTGCTGAGCCCACTTTGGATTATCTGTCCCCTTCTCTCCCTGCCCTTCTCCTGCTCTCACTCCCTCTTTCTCAAAAAATAAGTAAACTTTAAAAATTAAAAAAAAAATCACTTGAACATAGATCTATAGGTTTATTTCTGGTCTTTCAATTCTAATCCATTGATCTATTTATCTAGATAGTACCATATTACCTTGGTCACTGTAACTTTGTAGTAAGCTTTGAAATTGAGAAGTTTGAGTCCTCCAACTTTATCTTTTTCAAGATCACTTTGGCAATTCTGACACCTTGGCATTTCCATCTGAACTTTAAGATTAGCTTTCCATTTCTGTAAAAAAGGACAGTGAGAATTAAAGGGTTTGCATTGAATCTGTAAGTTAATTTGGGGAATATTAAGTCTTCTGACCCATGAACACAGAATCTTTCCTTGTACTTAGGTTTCCTTTAATTTCTTTCAATGTTTTATAGATTTAAGTCTGCAAGTCCTGCACCTGCTTGGTTAAATTTATCCCTAAGTATTTTTTTCTTTTTAAACAATTTTTTAAGTTTATTTATTTTGAGACAGAGAGATGGTGAGTGGGGCAGGTGCAGAGAGAAAGGGTGGGGAGTGGGGGGGACAGAGGATCTAAAGCCGGCTCTGTGCTGACAGCAGAGAGCCAGATGCAGGGCCCAAAGCCAAGAACCATGAGATCATGACCTGAGCTGAAGTCAGATGCTTAACAAACTGAACCACCCAGGCGCCCCTATTTTTATTCTTTTTGATGCTACTACAAATATAATTGTTTCCTTAATTTCATTTTTAAATTTTCTGTGGCTAGCATATAGAAAAACAAATTGTTTTTGTGTGTTTATTTTGTATGTTGCAACTTTGCTGAATTAGTTTACTAGCTCTAATAACTTTTTGATAGATTCCTTAGGATTTTCATATGTAAGTAGAGATCATTTTACTTCCAATTTGGATGCATTTCAGATCTCTTTCTTGCTTAATTGCCTTGATTAAAACTTCCAGCATAATGTTGAATAACAGTGATGAAAGCAGATTATCTGGGTCTTATTCCTCATCTTAGAGAAAAAACTTCCAGTCTTTCACCATTAAGAACAATGTCTCTTGTGGATTTTCCGTAGCTGCCCTTTGTCAGATTGAGAGATTGTCTTCTACTCCAAGGTTATTGAATGTTTTGGGGTTTTTTTTTTTTATCATGAAAGAGTATTAGATTTTGTCAAAATCTTTTTCTGTATCAACATGATCATGTGATTTTTTTTCTCCTTTAATAGATTAACATTGATTTTCATATGTTGCACCTGCCTTGTTCGCATTCCTGAGATAAATTCCATTAGGTGGTGTATAATCCTTTTACTATGCTTTTGGATTTGACTTTCTGATAATATTTTTGGAGTTTTTGCATATGCGCTCATAATTGGTATTGGTCTTTAGGGGTTTCTTTCTTATGGTATCTTTGGAGTTGGTGTCATGGAAGTACTGGCCTCAAGGAATGGGTTAGGAAGCATTCCCTTCTCTTCTGTTTTTGGGAAGAATGTTAGAAGGAACGGTATCAGTTCTTCTTTAATATTTGATAAAATTCACCAATGAAGTCAGCTGGTCCTGGGCTTTCTTTACTGGAAAATTAAAAAAAATTTTTTTTTTAATGTTTTATTTATTTCTAGGAGAGAGAGACAGCGTGAGCAGGGGAGGGACAGAGAGAGAGGGAGTCACAGACTGAAACAGGCTCCAGGCTCTGAGCTGGCAGTCAGCACAGAGCCCGACGCGGGGCTCGAACCCACAAACCGCGAGATCATGACCTAAGCGAAAGTCGGAAAGTCGGACGCTTAACCGACTAAGCCACCCTTTACTGGAAAATTTTAAACTATTGATTCAATCTCCTTCCTTGTTATAAGCCCATTCAGATTTTCTATTTCTTCTTCAGTCAGTTTTGGTTCTTTGTGTGTGGTTAGGAATTTTCGCATTTCTACTTGGAAATCTAATTTGCTGGCATAGCAAATTGTTTATAAGATTCTCTTATGATTTTTTTTTATTTTGTAAGGTCCCCACTTTCATTCCTGATTTCACTAATTTGAGTTTTTTCTCTTTCCACTTGTTCAGTCTGTCTAAAGGTTTGCCAGTTCTATTGGTCTTTTTAGAGAATCAACTTTTGGTTTTATTGATCTATTGTTTATCTTATTTTCTATTTTGTTCATCTTAGCTCTAATCTCTACTGTTTCTATCCTGTTTGCTTTGCATTTAGTTTGCTCTTCTTTTTCTAGTTTGTGTGTGTGTGTGTGTGTGTGTGGTGGAAGGTTATTAATTTTGAGATTTTTTTAAAGTTTATTTATTTAAGTAAAGTATGCCCAGTGTGGGGCTCAAACTCATGACCCTGAGATCAATGATCTGAAATATTTCTTCTTTTTTAACGGAGGCATTTACAGCTATAAATTTCCTTCTGAGCACTGGTTTTACTGCATCCCATCCATTTTGGGATGTTGTGTTTTTGTTTTTAATCATATAAAAGTATTTTCTAATTTTCCTTGGGACTTCTTCTTGACCCATATTAGTTGTTTTAAAGTGTGTTTTTTGGGACACCTGGGTACCTCAGTCGGTTAAGCGTCCGACTTCAGCTCAGGTCATGATCTCATGGTTCGTGAGTTCAAGCCCCGCGTTGCACTCTGTGCTGACAGCTCAGAGCCTGGAGCCTGCTTCAGATTCTTTGTCTCCTCTCTGCACCTCACTCACTCATGCTCTGTCTCTCTGTCTCTCTCTGTGTCTCTCTTTCTCAAAAAATAAACATTAAAAAAATTTTTTTGAAGTGTGTTTTTAGTGGCACTTGCCCGGGTGGCTCAGTTCAGTTGAGTGTCTGACTCTTGATTTCGGCTCAGGTCATGATCTCATGGTTTGTGAGATCGAGCCCCGTATCAGGCCTCAGACTCTGGGCTAACAACGTGTGGCCTGCCTAGAATTCTCTCTCTCTCCCTCTCTCTCGGCCCCTCCTCCGCCCTCACGTGTGCATGCACGGTTTCTCTCAAAATAAATAAATATTATCTTTTAAAGTATGTTTTTTGGGGCACCTGGGTGGCTCAGTAGGTTGAGCATCCAACTTCAGCTCAGGTCACAATCTTGTCATTCATGAGTTTGAGCCACACATCGGGGTCTGTGCTGACAGCTCAGAGTCTGGAGCCTGCTTTGGATTCTGTGTGTATGTGTCTCTCTCTACCCTTCCTCTGTTCATGCTCTGTCTCTATCTCTGTCTCTCTCTCAAAAATAAAGAAACATTTAAAAAGATATTAAAAAATAAAGTATGGTTTTTATTTTTACAAAGTGGTGAATTTTTCAGATTTCCTTCTATTATTAATTTTTATTAATATTCTATTATTCATATTTATTTCCATTTTCATTACATGTGGTCAAAGAAGATACTCTATATGATTTCAACCTTTTTCAATTCATTGAGACTTGTTTTGTGGCCAAATACATGGTCTGTCCTGAAGAATGTTGTACATGCCCTCAAGGAGATTGGGTGTTTTGCTGGTGTTGGGTGGGGTGTTCTCTAGGTGTCTGTCAGTTCTGGTTGCTGTAGAGTGATGTCTAAGTCTTCTCTTTCCCTGTCTATCTTTTGTCTAATTGATCAACTGATTAATCTCCAACTATTATTTTTGAACTTCTATTTCTGCCCTCATTTCTTTCAGGTTTTGCTTCCTGTATTTTGGGACTTTTGTTATGTGCATATATGTTTATAATTCTTACATATTTTTTTGAGAGAGAGAAAAAGAGAGTGAGAGAGAGGCCTTGTGCATGTCAGGGAGAGGAGCAGAGGGAGAGAAAGAGAGAATCTTAAGGAGGCTTGACACCCAGTGCAGGGCCCAATGCAGGGCTTGAACTCACTGGCCTGAGATGAAGACCTGAACTGAAATCAAGAGTCAGATGCTTAACCTACTGGGCCATCCAGGCGCCCCTATAATTATTATATATTCTTGACAGATTGGCTCTTTTATTACTAGATAATGTCTTTTTTGTCTTTTATTCAATTTTTGTCTTAAACTCTACTGTGTCTGATGTTAGTATATCTACCCAGCTCTCTTTTGGTATGATTTGCCTCGAATATCTTTTTCCATCCTTCCTATTTCAACCTGTTTGTGTTCTTGGATGCAAAGAGAGTGTTTCGTAGACAGAATATAGTTGGACCATTTTTGTTTGTTTTAATCTATTTTGCCATTCTCTGCTTTTGATTGGAGAGTTTAATCTGTTTAATCACTGGTAAGAAAGAACTGACATTTTGCTATTTGTTTTCTGTATGTGATATCCTTATTTTCTTTTTCCTTTTTTTATTTAAAAAAATTTTCAATGTTTATTTGTTTTTGAGAAAGAGAGAGACAGAGTGTAAGGGGAGAAAGGGCAGAGATAAAGAGAGACACAGAATCTGAAGCAGGCTCCAGGCTCTGGGCTGTCAGCACAGAGCCCAATGCAGGCCTCTAACTCATGAACTGCAAGATCATGACCTGAGCTGAGTCAGGAACTTAACGGACTGAGCCACCCGGGTGCCCCTCTTACTGTTTTTCAATTCCTCATTTACTGCCTTCTTTTGTGTTAGGTTTTCTAGTTTACCGTTCTGATTCCTTTCTTGTTTCCTTTACTATATATTTTTAAATTTTTTGTTGTGTCACTCCGAAGATTACAACTAGCACTGTAAATTACAATAGTCCACTCAAATTAATACAATTTAGTTTCAACTGTAGATAAAAACTTTGACCCCATGTTGCTTCCCCCCTTTATTTTATGCTGGTATTGTCCTTACAGATTAGTTTATTCTTTTTTTTTTAAAGTATTTGTTTTTAATTTATTTCTAGGAGACAGAGAGAGAGACAGCGTGAGCAGGGGAGGGTCAGAGAGAGAGGGAGTCACAGACTGAAACAGGTTGCAGGCTCTGAGCTGGCAGTCAGCACAGAGCCCGACGCAGGGCTCGAACCCACAAACCGTGAGATCATGACCTGAGCAAAAGTCGGACGCTTAACCAACTAAGCCACCCAGGTGCCCCAGATTAGTTTATTCTTCAGTATTTAATAATTTGTTATTGTTGCAGACAGAATGTTTTATTCAACTGAATTTCCATTTGGTTACTATTAATACAGAAAACTATCACTGGTTTTTATATATTTATTTTATATGAGGCCACATGCCAAATTTTCTATTATTTCTCATAGACTGTTTTTTTCTCATTAGATTCTCTTGGAATTTCAAAGTATATGATCATTTCAGCAACGGAAAGAAATAGTTTTTATTTCCTTTTCAAAACGTACACCGATTTTCCATGCTGTTGTGTTTGCAGGAACCAGAGCCTGTGCCTAATAGGCATGATAGGAAGCATCCCTGTCAGGTTCCTGATTTTATTGGAAATAGTGTTCTTTCCCCCCACCATTTAGAATGCTGTTTGCCTGAAACAAAATAAGTTTTCATCAGTTTTAAGTAGTTTCTTCCTATTACAGAGTTTTAGTAAGATCAGCTGCTGAACTTCATAAGCATCCTTTTTAGCATATATTGATTTGATCAAGTGGCGGTTCATTTTTCCTTTAAATTGTTCACTAAGAACATATGCTAATTCTTCCTGATATTGAGCCATTCCTGGAATAAACTTTATTTAATCTTACTGTACGATTCTTTTGACATATTGCTGAATTCTATTTCGTAATGTTCATTTTACGTTTTTGCATTTATATGGATTAGTAAAATTGGGCTATTACATTGGTCAGCAAACCACTGCACCCACCCAGGCAAATCCGGCCCAGTGCCCATTTTGGTCCAACCCATGACCTAAGAATAGTTTTCACATTTTTAAATGGTTGGGAAAAAATCAAAAGAAGAATAATATTTTGTGACACTTGAAATTATATCAGAGTCAAATTTCAGTGTCTATAATAAAGATTTATTGGAACACTGGCACATTCATCTATTTATATCATGTCTGTGGCTGCCTTTGTGTTCCAACACAGAGTTAAGACACCGTATGGCCTGCAAGCCTTAAATATAGACTCTTTGGCTCTTTACAGGAAAAGTTTGCCAACCCCTGATCTATCTAGCTTTCTTTTTGGGGCCTATCTGTATCAGGTTTGGTGTGAATGTTAAGTTGGCTTCCTGAAATGAATTGGAGAGTTTTCCCTCTTTTTTCCTATTATGTGGAATCATTTAAATAGCTTTGGAATTATCTCCTCTGTAAATGTTAAATGAAACTCAGCCATAAAACCATCTGGTTCCCGCAAAATATTTAATACATAATAAATATAATCTGCTGTGGTAATTGATCTATTCAAGTTTTCAACTTTTCTTGGGTTGATTTTGATAATTCATATTTTGCTGGGAAATCATCCATTTCCTCAATATTTTCCAATTTGGTTAGCCATAAAATTGCACAAAATACTCTCTCCAAATAATTATAAATTTTCCCCACATCTGTAGTCATGTCCTCAGCTCTCATTTCCTATCTTGTATATTTTTACCCCCCCCTTTTTTTTTTTTAAATCTGGCTCATAGAAGTTTATCTCTTTTATTAGTCTTTTTCAAATAAACCATTCTTTTTTTTTTTAATGTTTTTTATTTATTTTTAGGAGAGAGAGAGAGAAAGAGATAGCGTGAGCAGGGGAGGGTCAGAGAGAGAGGGAGACACAGGCTGAAACAGGCTCCAGGCTCTGAGCTGGCAGTCAGCACAGAGCCCGACGCGGGGCTCGAACCCACGAACTGCGAGATCATGACCCAAGCGAAAGTCGGACGCTTAACCGACTAAGCCACCCAGGCGCCCCTCAAATAAACCATTCTTAAGCTTATTTCTCTTTCCCTAATTTTTTTTGGCGGGGGAGGATGTCTGTTTCAGTAATTTAAAATTTTATTTCTTTTTATTATCTCCCTTGTCCTCATTTCTTTTAGATTCTTCTTTTGTTTTTATTCTTGTTTTATTTTCATTCAAAGGATGAGTGATGGGTTTCCACATTTTGGGTCTTTCTTCCTTAATAACGAAGGCTTTTGAGGCTGTGAGAGTCTGTCCATGTCCAGGCTTTGTTAGGAAGTAGTCTCTTTTCAGAAAAAAAATAACAAGTAGTCTTCTTTTTCTTTTTGCTCTTTTGGTAATTTGTGATTTTATTTTGGTTTTGCCTTCCATCAAAGGTTTTCCTTAATTCCCAATGAGGTAAGACTTTAAACATGTTTAGTGTATTTTTTCTGATATAATTAGAAATACTGATTATATTTGTAAATTAAACTTTTTTTGCTGGCAAGTGCGTGCCAGTCCTTTGTAAATATTCTGTAGATGTATGAAAGAAATGATTGCTCTCCATTTGAAAGATGTCAAGTTCTGTGTGTGTCTGATGAATTTTGTTTGTTGATTATCATTTCTTAGTTTCCCCTGTACCCTTAGTTTTGGCTGCTAATGTTGAAATCTCTTATAATAATGATCACATTCTGCCTACATTTCATACTTCTGGCAGTTTGTTAGATAATTCTTTTGCCCAGAACACTGACCACTAATACAATTTAAGGGGGTGAAGGTGGGAGGTAAATGATTAGCATATGAGGAAATTATATTTTCAAAGTCATAAGTGTTTAGCTATAAGAGTTTTTATAAGTGAACTTTTTGGCAACAAAATCACGTAAGGAAGGAAATGTTTCAAAACATCTGTTTCTAAAAGCATTTCCATGGCATCTTATTTTGGCTGATGAAGAACTCCCTCTAGAGGTTAGAAAAATTACAGCACCAGGGTTTCTTTGTGTGGCTTGTGCTCTTGAGTTTAGTTAGCATTTCTGTTTAGGGGTTTTTGCAAGAATCTTTCTAACACACTAGCCCTTGTTGGTGAGGGTTAGCAATGTCAAAACTAGACAGTGTGACCCACAAACCCCCTCTTCAGTGCACAGCAATCGCAAATGGCCATCTGTCCCAATTAATGGAAAGCACATTTATTTGTTGGTTTGTTTTCCTCACTGGATTGTAACCTTCATGCAAGTAGGGACTTTCCTGTCTTACTCTTTGCTTTAACAAATCCCTATAATAGTACCTGGCATATAGTAGAAGTTCAATAATTGTTGAATGGATGAATGAATCTTTGAACAGAAATTCTTTCTTAGTGTTGCTTGGAATCTATGACTAGGCCCAGGGCCAAGGGAAGGTACTTGTCCTTGAACTAGGATTGAGTGGCCTGTGCTCAGTGGGATTTATTTCACTGGATTAGACAAAATTTATTTACTCAACACTTATTTATTGAGCATGCACTCTGTGCCACAGAGTGTTGTAGAGGCTGGGGAACCAACAGTGAAAAAAGCAAGCAAGATTCCTGTATTTATGGAACAGTTATGTAGAGAGTGTTTGGATGGTAATGTTTGTTATGAAGAAAAGTCAAAAGGGGCAGGGACAGAGCATGCTGGATGGAAAGGAAGTCTCACTTTTCTATGGGTGGTCAGAGAGCGGGCCACTTTGTGATGAAGGAGGCAGGAAGGAAGCTCTACAGGCATCTGGGGGATGGGAGGTGTCGAGGAGCTGAAGTAGGAATGTTCCCAGCATGTGGCATGTGGCATGTTCGAGTGACACCAAGGAGGCTGGTGTGGCAGAAGCAGAGTAAGAGAGGGGGGATAGGAAGGAAGATGAAGTCAAAGATCAAGGCGCCTGGGTAGCTCACATTAAGCGTCCAACTTCGGCTTAGGTCATGATCTCATGGTTCGTGGTTTTGAGCCCCACATTGGTCTCTGTGCTGACAGTTCAGAGCCCAAAGCCTGTTTTGGATTCCTTCTCTCTCTGTCCCTACCCCACTCATACTCTGCTTCTCTCTCTGTCTCTCAAAAAATGAATAAAATATTTAACAAATTTTTAAAAAAAGAAAGAAAGAAAGATAAATTTAGGAGACATGTCACAGAGATGTTAAATACCTAGACAGAATGTTTGGGATTTTTCCAGCAATGGAGAAGGAACTTGTAAGTCAAAGGCAAAAGTGAGGCTGGGCTTTTCCAGAGATGTCTCTACTTCCAAAGGTGGCTTCCAGGCTGCCTGATCAGAGATCATTTCCTTGGAAAAAGTCTGATCATGACCATGGGTGACAGCTTCTAAGGTGGTGATGATGTGGCCCTCATATCAGGAGATGGGAGGTGTGCTAGAATGGCACAGGGTATGTAAGGAAGACCACAGAACCAGATTCTTGCTGAACTAAGCTGAATTAAGAAGAGAACACCTTAGATCCCAAGGGTGAGGGGTGCAGGCACCATTACTCTCTCTCAGCTCTTGTCTGCAGGGCGTCTAGTCACTGTTACCCAGACTGCCACCACCACCCTCAATGACCAGTGAGAACCTTGAAAATGAAAACTCTTGGGCGCCTCAGCGGCTCAGTTGGTTAAGCATCTGACTTCGGTTCAGGTTGAGATCTCACGGTTTGTGAGTTTGAGCCCTACGTCAGGCTCTTTGCTGACAGCTTGGAGACTGGATCCTGCTTTGGATTCTGTGTCTCCCTCTCTCTCCACCTCTCCTCCACTCACACTCTGTCTCTCTCTCTCTCTCGTCTCTTTCTCTCTCAAAAATAAACATTAAAAAAAAAGAAGAAGAAAATGAAAACTCCTGGAACCTGCCAACATCTGCTGATTCCAGAAAGGAACAGTCTCTGTTTGAGAAAACAGAACAAGATTGACTTTCTGGACACTGATATGATTCTCTGCAGCTTCTTCCTGGTTTTTTCTTTTTCTTTTTTTTTTTTCTTTTCTTTTTTTTTTTTTTTTTTACTCTTTTATACCTTTTCACAGACTAATCATGCTGAGTTTTCTAGTGTTACTGGGGAGAGACAAGGGCACCGCCCTGGCCTCTGCCTGCTGGGTGGGGTGGAGCGCTCTGTTGCTGGACCTTGTGCCGCATCTGAAGGGTGGCACGTGCTATGGGCTCAGCTCCAGATGCAGAGCCTGGCCACAGTCCGCACCCTCAGTGGGCCTGATCACCTGACTGGGAGTCATGCTGTGGTCACTCATCCAATGCTGCCTTAAGACAAATAAGGCTCAGGCACAAGTAATTATGGTATCTGATGGAGTGGCCTGGGCCCCTGAGAAATCTTAGTGGATACATGAAAGTCAGGGGATAGAGCTGTAGAGGAATGATCATGTCGTGGCAGGCTTGCACATAGCCATGTAGGTTACAAAGGCAAAGGCTTGAACCACAGTGAGTACAGTCTTTGGCCGGACACCTTGGGATCCTCCTGGAACAGGAGAGGACGAGGGTGTAGGGGGTATGTGAGGAGCTGCTGTCTTCCCTGGGAGGTTATTATGAGACAATTGCCGTCTCCCCTTGGGTTCTGATTAGGAGGGGGGCTCTTTGCCCCACCCCCCCAATAGAGCTGTAGGATATAAAGCCACCGAGCTATAGCCTAGATTGGGCCCCTCAGCAACGACTTGCACTGAAGTCATCTGGCCCTTTTATTTCATGTCATTCCTATTGTTGTGTGGGGACAGGAACCGCAGGGACCAGGCATTTTGGCTAATCTTGCTTTCACTGTCTACCTGAGTAAGAAACTGTCTGAATCAAAAGTGGCCCACTGCGTCCTTAACCAGCAAGCCCAATCAGATGTTGGCCTTGGTTTTCCCTTGTCATGTGTCTTGAGGGTGCTTGACAGAAAGCCATGCACCAGGTGCAGGTTGTCTGTCTCGGTTACTATGAAGCATCTGGGCTGGGAGAGCTGCAAGTCAAAAGGCTCACCTTGGGCCTTTGTGACTAGAATGATAGAAAAGAACAGTTTCCATAGGAAATGAAGACACTGGTTCTCCGTGCCAGAGTGCTCCCTGTGGGTGGAAGGTGGGGAGGAATGCATGCATGGGTAGCTGCTGGGCTCCTAAGAAGACGAACATTGCCATGCCTGCGGATTTCCTGACCTGCACTTTCTACAGAGCTAAGGAAACCTAGAGCTAGATGAAAGTCCCCGGTGTCTAGGCACTACCCAGCTAGTGGTGCTACAGATCTGAACTTCGAGACCGAGGACAGAAAGAAATCCAAATACGTCAGCAATCACCATAAGTGTAATGCATTAGTTCAGCAATTAAAAAGCAGATTCATAGATGGAATTGAATACATTAAATGCATCTACAAAATGTTTATAATAGGGACATCTAAAGCAAAGTGACACAGAAGTTCGAAAATAAAAGGATGAAGATTTATCAGGCAAGCTCTAAACAAAAGCTATTGTAACATAGAATAAACAGGACATAAAATGGAATTTAAGCACAGAGAGGACTAAAAGTGTTTTATACTAGGAGTCAGCAAACCGTGGCCCACTGGCCAGTACAGCCCACCGCTTGTTTTTATAAAAAATGTTTGATTAGGACCCAGCCACTCTTGTCTGTTTACATATTGTGTGTGGCTGCCGTGGAGCTACAGTGGCAGGGTTGAGTAGTTGCTACAGAGACTGGATGGCTGGCAGAGCCCAGAATATTTACTATCTGGCTCTTGGCAGCTCCTGTTTTTTTTTTCTTAAGTTTATTTATTTTGAGAGAGAGAGTGCACGCCTGCAGGGGAGGGGCAGAGAGAGAGGGAGAGAGAATGCCAAGCAGGCCCCATTGCTCAGCACAGAGCCAGAAGGGGCTCGACCTCATGAATCGTGAGATCATGACCTGAGCCAAAACCAAGAGTCAGACATTTAACCATCTGAACCACCCAGGTGCCCAGCAGGTCCTGTTTTAAACCAACAAAAGGAGCATAATTCCAAAAAGCCATAATAACTGGAAATTTGCATATATTCAACAACATAACTTCAAAACATATAAATAGGGGCCCCTGGGTGGCCTGAGTGGCTCAGTGGGTTAAGCATCAACTTCAGCTCAGGTCATGATCTCGCTGTTTGTGGGTTTGAGCCCTGCATCAGGCTCTGTGCTGACAGCTTGGAGCCTGGAGCCCGCTTCAGATTCTGTGTCTCACTCTCTCTCTCTGCTCCTCCCCCACTTGCACTCTGTCTCTCTCTCTCTCTCAAAAATAAATAAACATAAAAAATTTTATAGAAAAAACATATAAATAAAAAGTTGATAGAATTACAGAGACAAGTAGAAAATTTTACACTTATACTTATCCCAGACATTCACGGAATCAAGTGGACCAAAAAAAGATAATATTTGAAATAGCTAATGGATATATGTGGAACCTTGTTTTCAAGCACACAAAGAACACTATCAGCAAACATTCTTAAGGCACCTACCTGGCTCAGTCAATGGAACTTGTGACTCTTGATCAAAAAAATTATCACGCCCTGAAGTTTGAATTGTAAAAAGTAGAGACAGTTGGAAAGGGAGTAGCAGAGCTAAGGATCTCATGCCTAGACGCATAAAGGTCATGAGCACTGGAGGCCAAGCCCAAATTCCTCAGTAATCAATGTTACACAGCAGGGAAAAGAAAAAAGATAAAGATCATGAAGAAATGGTAGCAGCAAGAAAAGTTAGAACATAAAAATTTATGGCCAGAGTGGCCCAGAGTGAGTGCCACTAATGTCCTGCAGAGCCCCAAAGCTGCCTTGAATTCCATCCACATCTTCAAGACGCACCATTTTATGATCATTTCCTTACCTGCATCCCCAGAACATCCTCTTCCTTATATTTGTCCTCCATCACATGAGCTAGCCCAAGGGAATCCATGAAGGGAAGCAAAGTAAAATCTCCTCCTGACCATGTCACCACAGCCATGACCCAGTGCTGTGGCAGACATATAGATGGCTGGGGGAAAGTCCAAGAAGGAAGTCCTGGTGGAACTTGTCCTTCCACTTGGCACTGGCTGCCACAGCAAATCTTTTTTGTTTGTTTGTTTTATTTATTTTTGAGAGACAGAGAGAGAGACAGCGTGAGCAGGGCAGGGTCAGAGAGAGAGGGAGACACAGAATCCGAAGCACGCTCCAGGCTCCGAGCTGGCAGTCAGCACAGAGCCCGACGCGGGGCTCGAACCCACGAACCGTGAGATCATGACCTGAGCCGAAGTTGGACACTCAACCGGCTGAGCCACCCAGGCGCCCCCACAGTAAATCTTGAGGTGGCTGGCTTCCTATGGAAGAAAATGAAGGCACCAGCCCTGAGATATTAAAACAAACCTGTGGATACCTGGGTTTCCTCTACCATCTCATTTGTAGTAAGGAGCAAGAGTTTTATATACTTGACCACAATGCTCCAATTTTGTTCCTCACGCACAATATCTAAAACAAAAAAGACCAAGAATGTGTCTGTGAAGCATGGAGGACAGCTGGAGAGATACATGCTCAGTGGCATCTCGATGTAGCTGGGAGGGACATCTTCAGGTACCCACAGAAAGAGAGGAAAAAAGGCTGACCCAAGTACAAGGGATCAGACCATGAAAAACATGTACAGGGCTGGCTAGAAAGAAAACTTGGGACCAATATCCCTTATGAACTCTGTTGCAAAAATCCTTTAAAAAAAATACTAGCAAACTGAATTTAGCAGCATATTAAAAGGATTATACACATGACCAAGTGGGAATTATTCCTGAAATCAAGAATCGTTCAACATATAGAACCCATCAATGTAATATACCACATTAACAGAATGAAGGGGGAAAAAAACCACATGATCATTTCAATTATGCAGAAAAAGCATTTGACAAAATTCAGTACCTTTTCATGCTAAAAACACGGGGCAAACTAGGAATAGAATGAAACTAAGTCAACATAATAGAAGCCATATATGAAAAACCCACATCAAACATCATATTCAATGGTGAAAGACTAAAAGCTTTTCCTCCAAGGTCAGGAACAAAATAAGAATGTCTGTTTTCACCACTTCCCTTCAACATAGTGTTAGCCAGAGCACTTAGGCAAGAAATTTAAATAAAAGGCATCCAAAGGAAAAGATAAAGGAAAACATAAAGTTATCTCTGCTCACAGATGATAAGATCTTATATGTAGAAAACCTTAAAGATTCCACTAAATAACTGTGATAACTAGTAAATGAATTCAGCAAAGTAGCAGGATGCAAAGTCAATGATAGAAAGCAGTTGCATTACTATAAACTAACAATGAACAATCTGAAAAGGAAATGACAAAAAAATTCATTTGCAATAACATAAAAAAAGAATAAAACAGGAACAAACATATCAAAGAAAATGAAAAGACAAGTGTTCAATGAAAACTACAAAGCATGACTGAAAATAATTAAAGAAGACAAAAATAGATGGAAACTCATCCCGTATTCTTGTATTGGAAGACTTAATATTGTAAAGTTGTCAGTACTACCCAAGGCAATCTGTAGATTCAATGCCATCTCTATCAAAGTTCGAAAGACATGTTTTGGCAGAAATAGAAAAAGTCTATTCTAAAATTCATATGGACTCTCAAGGAACTCTGAATAGTCAAGACAATCTTGAAAAGGAAGAACAAAACTGAAAGACTCACACATTCTTGATTCCTGATTTCAAAAATTACTACCAAAAGTTACTACCAAAAAAAAAAAAAACATTAAAAAAAGTTACTACAGTGTTACCGTAATCAAAGCACTGTGGTACTGGCATAAAGACAGACCAATGGAATGGAACAGAGAGCCCAGAAATAAACCCTCACATATATAGTCAAGTGATTTTTGAAAAGGATGCCAAGACTACTCAATAGAGAAAGGACACTGTTTTTAAAAAATGTTGCTGGGAAAACTGGATCTTCACATGTAAAAGAAGGAAATTGGACCCTTATCTAACACTATATAAAGAAATTAATTCAAAGCAGATCAAACACCTAAATGTAAGACCTAAAACTCTCAGGAGAAAGCACAGGGAAAAAACTGTACATTGGACTTGGCAATAATTTCTTGACTATATCACCAAAGATACAGCAAATAAAAAAATAGACAAATTGAACTATAATTTTATGCATCAAAAGACAGACTAAAATAGCAACCCACAGAATGGGGGGAAATACTTGAAATCATAAATTTGATTAAGAGATTAATATCTAGAATATATAGAGAAATAAAATTCCACAAGAAATAACCCAATTTGAATAAGGATTTAAATAAGTGTTTCTCCAAAGAAGACATACAAATGGCCAATAAGTACATGTAAAAATGCTCAACATCACTGATCATTGCAAATGCAAATCAAAACTACAGTGAGACACACCTTACGCTCATAATGATAGATACTGTTAAAAAAAAGGGGGGGGGCACCTGGGTGGCTCAGTTGGTTGAGCGTCTGACTTGTGCTCAGGTCAATGATCTCGTAATTTGTGATTTTGAACCCCACATCAATCTCGCTGCTGTCAGCCAGTCAGCCCAGAGCCTGCTTCAGGCTGCTCTGTACCCCTCTTTCTTCTCCTCTCCTACTTGCACTCTCTCAAAAATAAATTAAAAAAAAAAAACAAACAGCAAACAACAAATGTTGGGAAGGATGTGGAGAAATTGGAGCCCTCATGCACTGTTGGTGGAGATGTAAAATGGTGCAGCCATCATAGAAACAGCTCAGTGGACCCTCAAAAAATTTAAAATAGAATTAACATATGATCTAGCAATCCCACCTCTGGGTATATGCCCAAAAGAATTGAAGACAAGTCTCAAAGAGGTATTTGTACACCCATGTTTTTATCAGCATTTTTACCATAGCTGAAATGCAGAAGCCACCCAGGTGGCTGTTGGCAGATGTATGAATAAACAGAATGCGGTATGTACACTCAATGGAACATTATTCAGCCTTTAAGGGGAAGAAATTCTGACACTTTCTACAGCATGGATGAGCCTTGAGAACATTATGTTAAGTGAAGTAAGCCAGTCACAGAAAGAAATGATTCCATGTATATGAGGTACCTCAAGCAGTCAAATTCATAGGACAGAAATTTTAACATGAAAATGAGTAAACTACTGATGCCCACAACATAGGCAAATCTCAAAAATGTTATACTAGGCGCACCTGGGTGGCTCAGTTGGTTAAGTGTCCAACTTCAGCTCAGGTCATGATCTCGCAGTTCGTGAGTTCGAGCCCCGTGTTGGGCTCCATGCTAACAGCTCAGAGCCTAGAGTCTGCTTTGAATTCTGCGTGTCTCTCTCTCTCTATGCTCCTCCCTGCTCATGTTCTCTCTCTCTCTCACAAAAATAAACATTTAAAAAATGTTACGCTAAATGAAAGAAGCCAGACATTAAAGAGTATTTACAGGATGGTTCCATTTATATAAAGTTAGAAAACAGGCAAAATGAAAATATAAGTAAAGTAATTCAGAATAGAGTTTACATCTAGGACGGGGGTACAAGAGGTATTGCCTGTAAACAGCACAAAGAGACAGAGAAATTTGCTACATCTTGTTTTGAAGAGGTACTTACCTGGAAATACAGAATTGTGAAAACTCACCGAACCCCATTAAGGGAGCACTTAATAAAACCACAAAGAATGAGTTTATTCTCTATGGACTGACTTGGAAGGTATAAGTAAAACAAATTGAATTGCACAATATGGTCCCTATCTAGATACATATTCTATGTATGTGTTATAAAGGCATTATTTTTTTCTTAAATTTTTTCATTAAAAAAATTTGTAAATGTTTGTTTTTGAGAGAGAGCATGTGTGAGGTGGGGGAGGGTCACAGAGAAAGGGAGATAGAGGATCCGAAGCAGGCGCTGCCCTGACAGCAGAGAGCCTGATGCAGGCCTTGAACTCACAAACCAAGAGATCATGAACTGAGCTGCAGTCAGACACTTAACTGACTGAGCCACCCAGGTGCCCCTCTTTTTTTAAAAAAAATGTTTATTTATTTTTGAGAGACAGAGACTGAGAGAGAGAGAGAGAGAGAGAGCAGGGGAGGGATAGAGAAAGAGAGAGGGAGAGAGAGAATCCCAGGCAGGCTCCAAACTGTCAGCACAGAGCCCAACGTGGAATCAAATCCACAAACCATGAGATAATGCCCTGAGCTGAAATCAAGAGTCGACGCTCAACCAACTCTGCCAGGTGCCCCTAAAGACATTATTTTTAAAAGGAGAGGATTAGGGAAATAAACATTATAAAAGTTTAACAATCATCTTTGATGAGGATAGTGGTGGCTGGGCATCCGCCATGGCTGGGTCTGCCCTTATATGTACCAAGAAAGGCTGTCTACACATTTGGCAATTTCATGGATTTGAGAAGGGACCACTTCCCCTCCTTTTTCCTTCTCCTTCCTCAAGCAAGTTATGCTTTTTCTAGTCCGTGACCCCAACTTTGTATTACTTTGACTCCTTTTAGTATGGGGCCAGGTTTTTTATGTCTTTGCATAAAACTAACAGGTCCCAGTTTTGTTCTGTTAGGTACTGGAATTTGACTTATCGCTATTTGCCTTCTTTTCTCTCACAAAGCTCTTGCTCCATCATGTAGGCTTTCAGGCAAACTTAGGTTGGCAGTTCTTGGGTTGTGTCTCAGGTCAGCTTCCTCTCTCTGATTATTGTCTCTATGAATGTGACTGTCTGTCTCTGCCTCTCTCACACACATGCATACATACACAGTTGTAGATACAGCATGGATGTTCCTGTGTCATAATCGATCACCATAATGGTCCTATCAGTTAGTATTGGCACCATGGTGGCCTGGACAAAATCCCCATTGCGCTGGCTCCACCTGTTCTTTCCTCCCCCCAACAGCATCCACATCACCACATTGGTAGGGCTCACCACCCCCTTTTCTCTACCCTTCCCTTTCCCCTCTTCTCTCCTCCATTATGCTCAAATAACACCCCATGCTTTTGCTTCTCTCTTCTCTCGAACTCCTGTCTGAATTAGGACTCCTTCAGCTGCAAATGACAGAAAACTGACTTGGCTTAAGCAAAAAAGAGACTTGACTGCTTCACTTAAAAACTTACGGGTATATTAGTTTATGTGACTGCTGCGACAAATTACTGCAAACGTGGAAGCTTAAGACAACGGGAATTTGTTCTCTTGCAGTTCTGTAGTCCGGAGTGTGAAATCAAGGTAATCAGGAGAGCCATACTCCCCCAAGAAGCTCTAGAGAATTCCTTCCTCGCCTCTTCTAGCTTCTGCTGTGACCTCTGTCTTGACCTTTGCCTGCATCTTGACATTGCCTTCCCTTCCATGTCTCTCTCAAAACTCCCTCGGCACCTCTCTGATGAAGCATATGTGTGATCTCATTTAGGTCTTGCCCATATAATCCAGGATAAGCCCCTCCTCACTAGATCCTTCACTTAATCTCCTCTTTTATGGTAGGAGGTCACTTGCCCAGATTCCGGAGGTTTGATGTGGTTATCTTTCCGAGGCCCAGTTTTCAAGGGGCAAATGTGGCTCTAGCTGCAGCTAGATTCAGGACCCCAGACAATGTTACCAGGTCTCTCCTCAATTCCTGTTATATCTGTATGGTCTGCAAAGCCAGATGTAGCTTAAAATAGAGAAACCCTAGACTACCTCGTGCTCAGTCAACCTGATGGTCACTTATAGAAATCTATCACATAGAAGAGGGCCACCCTAAGGCCACCCTAAGCCACTGCTCCTGATGACAAACCTGGCAAACCTCCTCTCTGAAGTAGACCCAAGGGTTCAAGCTCATTGGGATGCGAATAGGGACAGGGCACATGTTCTAACACCTGTCCCCAGGGAGTATAGAAATTGGGCTTTATTTTTCTGCATCCGTCACCCAGGCATCTCCACTCAGGGTGGGACAACAGAGTCTGGCTGCAGCCAGAGCCAGCGGGGAAGGTCAGGGCAAGAGGCGAGAAGCAGCAGCTGTGCGTGCAGCCTCCCTCCCCAGGGGCTGAGTGACAAAGCATTTCTCCCTTCTGCTGGCCACTTCCTGGGAAAACCAAGCATGGCAGCCATAAAACAATATCGCAGTAAGTCCAGGCACATTAGAAATCACGATAAATGTGAATATGCAGCGTTCATCTATTAAAAATATAGAGTTTCTTGCTAGATCAAAAAATACCTGTTATTTTGTTGCCCACACTGATCCAGAGCTGTTGCTGGCAGGGCATATAGCCCGCTGCTCTCGCATGGGCCAGCAGGGGGTGGGGGCACGGAGGCTGCCCCGGGGCCCACCCTCACCTTACTTGGGGGACGCTGTGGAGGCAGCGCCAGGTCCTGGCAGAGTGAGGCCTTGCACCCGGCAGGTAAGCACTGAGGTTGAGAAAATGGATTCCAGTGAACTGGAGACCCTGAAATGGAAGCAAAGAGACCCCAAAGGAGTGTTTGAAAAGTTCCTTGCAGACCAGCTTGCATTGCTTCTGCTTCAGAGCAGAAGGCTCTAAACCCCGAACTCTGCAAAGCCTGGAGAAGATCTACCACCTCCCCCAGCAGGACGCAGAGGGTCGCCAGGGGTGGTGAACTCATTGTTAGGTACAAATACATGGAAGTGTACCAGAATGTGGAGAGATTCTTCCAGGAGGATCAGGCCATGGGCATATATCAACCCAGGGAGCTGATGGTGAGCGAGGATGCCAGGCAGCCGCAGGTCACTCGCAGGTGCTTTGAGCTGACCAAGGAACAGATAGACAGATCCTCAGCGGAGATGGTGGCTGAGATACTATTCTGAAGAGGAAAGATCACAGTGAGGTTCTGTTTCATGCATCTACTCCTAGCACTGGTGGAAGCAGGATTGCAGTGACCCTGGACATCAAAGGAAGGGTCATGGGGCTGCTAGAGCCAGCAACCAGCAGCAGCATCCAGGTCTTGGTGCTTCTCTTTCCAGAGACTTCTCTCCCTGGAGCTCACCTACTGCGTGGTGCCTTTGTACCCTGCCCTGAACTCACCTCCTCAAGATACTGAATCTGAATTGGATCTCTTCTGTTAGGTTAAGGCAGTTCTTTCACACAAATGATGAAAGCTGTCTGAGATACGTCAGAAAACCTGCTGAACATTTTGCATGGATCCCCTCAGCATATGACTGCACTATATATTTCTAGAATTGCTGGAAGTCACAGAGATTCTGTATACTGGGACCGGTGAATACCATTTGATATTCTTCTCTGGGTCATTTCAGAAAGATTCTGCAGAATTATTTTGATTGATAGGTCTCTTGTTTAGATTTTTCCAGAACCTCCCCTTGCTGAAAGGGGAGGGTAAGAATCCAAGATGTATTGATGATAAAACATAATGGATTACTATTTTTGTATTCCTGTGTGCTTCTGAATTTAATACTGCTTTATTTTTTTAATGTTTTATTTATTTCTTTTTAAAATTTTTTTTTACCATTTTTTATTTGTTTCTGAGAGAGAGAGACAGTGTGAGAAGGGGAGGGTCAGAGAGAGAGGGAGACACAGAATCTGAAACAGGCTTCAGGCTCTGAGCTAGCTGTCAGCACAGAGCCCAACGCGGGGCTCGAACCCACAAACCATGAGGTCATGACCTGAGCCAAAGTCAGACACTTAACCAACTAAGCCATCCAGGCGCCCCAATAATACTGTTTTAAAAAAGTGAAGAATGGTGTTACCCAAGAGGTATCCTCTGCAAGCTGGTTCTGTCCCTCTCCCGCCCACCGGCCTCCTTGCCACTTTCCTGGGTGGTTGGTTCCAGAAGCATGAAGGGTGTGCTCCTGCTCTGATGGGACGTCACAAGAGCCTGTGGTGCTGTTGCCCCTTCCCCGAGCACACACACCAGGCTACCAAGCTTCCCAGCATGTCTGGAGGGAGGATGGTGTGAAACCACGAGAGAGCAGCCATAGCGGTCCGTGCAGTCCTGAGATTGCCCTACGGGCTGCGATGGAATCTGGTTCCAGAGCTGTGTTCACCGGGCCCTGCACCCGGCCTGTGGGGGGAAGCGTGGCTTTCACACATTCCATTGTTGGCAGCTCTTGGTCAGAATTCTCTACTGGTGACTGTTATTCTAGAAGGTTTCCTGGGGGGCTGCTCTTCGCTGTTACGTGTGCTCTACATATGACTGTATGTGCTTTGTTTACAAGTCCTTTGGTACAAGAATCAAATTTTGATTTTTGAATTTGAATAAATGCAAGAATGCTGGAAAAAGAGACACCTGTATTTTGTTAACAAAATGTAATGGAAGTTGAAAATAAGGCGGTGGATAAAAATATAGCAGGGGTTCAACTTGTCAAATCAGTGTGTTGTACACCTGAGACTAATGTAACCTTGTGTGTCAATGCACTTTGATTTAAAAACACACAAGTGCTCCAGGAGAGACTTCCACTTCTGATAATGGCATGCTAAGTAGTTAGGATTAATCCTTTTGCTAAGAATAACTGGAAAAACTGATCAAAAAGAGTTTTTAATTTCTGCTTGAATGGATTGAAAAGTAACAATATAGGAGTGCCTGGCTAGCTCTATCGGTTAAGCATCCGACTTTGGCTCGGGCATGATCTCATGGTTTGTGGGTTTGAGCCCCACATCAGGTTCTGCACTATAGCTCAGAGCCTAGAGCCTGCTTCAGATTCTGTGTGTCCCTCTCTCTCTGCTCCTCCCTCACTTGTGCTCTCTCTCTTTCAAAAATAAATACACTTTTAAAAAAGGGGAAGAAAGTAACAATATAGTAAAAAAATTTCTAGGTGGTGATCTAAACTAAGAAAGAAATCCAGAGATGCAAGTCTGGCATGTGGGGATTGCCCAACACTTGTATCTCCACACAGATGCTTCCTGTGCCTTCCATGTGTCTCTACGACCTCTGCCTGCATCTTCCAGCCTACGCCTGTCTTCCCCAGCCCCCTCATCCCGTTAACTTCACACTAATATCCTCCAACTTTAGACGGCCTCCTCCTCTCTACATACCCCCTCTTCTTGGCTTTATTAAGTTCTTCTTAATGGGGTTGGATGAATTTTCATAATTCTGTATTCCCTGATAACCACCATCCAAAATAAGATACAACAAATTTCTCTTTCTTTGTGCTGTTTGCAGGCAACACTTTTTACACCTTACCCCCGATGTCAACTCCATTCTGAATTGTTTTATCTATGGTTTAGTTTTCCCTGTTTTCTAACTTTATATAAATGGAATCATCCTGTGAATGCTCTTTGATGTCCTTCACTTAACGTAACATTTTTGAGATTCATCTGTTATCATGTGAATCAGTAGTTTGTTCCTTTTTTATTACTGTGTATTATTTCATTAAATGAATATACCACGGTTTGTCTCGTCACCTGTTGGTAAACACTGGGGTTGTTTCCACCATTGACCTCTTTGGGTTTTTTTTGTTTTGTTTTGTTTTTTTAATATTTTTATTTATTTCTAGGAGAGAGAGAGAGAGAGAGAGCGTGAGCAGGGGAGGGTCAGAGAGAGAGGGAGATACAGACTCTGAAATAGGCTCCAGGCTCTGAGCTGGCAGTCAGCACAGAGCCCGACGCGGGGCTCGAACCCTCGAACCATGAGATCATGACCTAAGCAAAAGTCGGACGCTCAACCGACTAAGCCACCCAGGCGCCCCCACCATTGACCTCTTTGAATAAAGTTGCTGTGAACATGGCAAAGGAAACAATCCATAAAACTAATAGGCAACCAACGGAATGGGAAAAGATAGTTGCAAACGACATATCAGATAAAGGGTTAACATCCAAAATCTATAAGNAAAAGGGGGAAACAGTGGGGGAGGTAGAGAGAAGCAAACCATGAGAGACTGTTGAAATGCTGAGAAAAAACTGAGGACTGATGGGTGTGAAGGGGAGGGTGGAGATGGGCATGGAGAAGAGCAGTTGTGGGGATGAGCACTGGGTGTTATATGGAAACCAACTTGACAATAAACTATTTGCAAAAAAAAAAAAGTTGCTGTGAACAGGTACGCACAGCTCTTTTGCAGATGTGTGTTTTCATTTCTCTTGTGTAAGTACCTATGAGTAGAACTAAGGAGTTAGGGGCGCCTGGGTGGCTTGGTCAGTTAGGTGTCTGACTTCGGCTCAGGTCATGATCTCACGGTTCATGGGTTCGAGCCCCACATCAGGCTGTGTGCTGACAGCTCAGAGCCTGGAGCCTGCTTCGGATTCTGTGTCTCCCTCTCTCTCTGACCCTCCCCTGCTCGCACCGTCTCTCTCTCTCACTCTCAGAAGTAAATAAAAAACGTTTAAAAAATTTTTTAAAATTAAAAACTAAAAAAAAAAGAACTGAGGAGTTATAGGGCAAATATATGCTTCTTTTCATTGGAAATTGCCAGACCCCTTTCCAAAGTGTTGCTGTTTCTTCCCTTCCCACCAGCAGTTTTATTAGAGATTCAACTGCTGTGTGTCTTTGCCAATATTTGGTGTTGTCAGTATTTTTATTTTCTCCATTCTCTAAGGTATCTTACTGTGGTGCAAATTTTCCTTTCTCATGACTAATGATGTTGGGTATCTTTTCATGTGCTTCTCAGCCATTTGTAAACGTTCAGTGAAGCGCTTAAGATTTGCTCCAAACCCCTTCTTTCTAATTTTTATATGGTTCCATTGTTTGTCTGAACTGAAATGCATGTAATTGAATTCTCTATAAATGAAGACTTAAATTGTCTCATATTTATGTTTTTACCAACCAGCCAGAATGACTGTTTATATATGCTTTAGTGCCGGTGGGTAAATATTTATCGTGTGCTGCCTTTTTAGCCAAATTTTGGGCATTTGGGGTAGGGAAGAGTGGGAAGATTTCCACATTTGCACCAAAACAAACTCTACTGTCTGGAACCACCCTAGTGCCTGAGTCATAGGTGCACTTATGACATCATAACCCTGTCTCCCCCTTTCCTCCTCCTGCCAGGCTGCCGCACAGACTTGGGAACAATGAAACCATTGAGCCCCTAACCATGGGGAATTTCGGGGATTGCAGACTGGAGAGGATTTGAACCATCTACATCCAAATCATGGGCGTTCCGTTTTGTGTAAGAGAGAGCCGCCCAAAGTTGCAGGCAGGGGAAGGTGGATTTGCACCGTTAACCCAGGTGCCAGTCCTACATCTAGGGTCTCTGGCAAGGCAGGAGGTTGAGTGTGTGGTGGATTTGGCACAAAATTGTACAAAGAACACCTGCCAACACCTTTCCTCTCTAAACTCTGATTACAGAAGTTTGGCCAGATTCATGAAATCATAATGGAAGAAGTCGATGAAACCAGATTGCCGAAAAATAAAGAGACAATAAAAAAAATACAGCTTCCATCCACATCACCACTGCCACCGCCACCCCCTCCAAAGGTAAGTGAGAGGCCTTCAGAGTTGAAGGTGACTCCTATCTGCAACATCTCTGACCCCAGTTACCCAGGAGTGATGGGTTGTCCTCTCTGTGCCCCATAGCATGGCATGATCCTAAAATTTGTCACCTGAACCAGGATCACATGTGAGTGAAAGACGGTGCTATGGATTATTCCTTAGGAACAATAAGCATAACCCGAGAACGTCCCCAGACAACCAGGACGAATGGTTGGCCCATTCCGAGCTGGAGCGAGCAGAGATGGACTCATCCTTGGTTATCCTTCCCTCCTGGTTCCTTCTCGGTCAGAGAAAGGTGGGGGACTGAGGCCCGGAGACTTGGTTGTGGGGATGGAAGCCCCTGACAAGCGGGGATCAGACCATGTCAAGTGGGGAGTGGAGCGGTGAGGCTGTGTGTGGAGAAGGCATTGCCATGTTCAGGGAGAGCCGAGTGTAGAACTATGTGGGAGCGCATGCGTGTGTGTATGTGCATGTGTGCATGTATGCATGCTAACTGAATTCAAAGGTGTGAGAACGAAAAAGAGTGAAAATGAGAAATAAACGAGAAGGACTCCAGACCGTGTGGAGCAGAGAAACTTCTGTACTGTGACTTGCCAGGGAGACACAGCAGGTTGTGGGTTGAGCTAGAGTCAGGCATGAAAGGCTAACAAAGGATGCCACTTCTCCAGCCTCCAGGTGGGGTGGAAGGGAAGACATGCAGCCCAGGTAGGTGGCCAGGCCCAGGTGCAACATGATATGTGGAGTACTGGTTCCAGGCTGGCCAAGCAGGTCCATGTCACCATGTGGTAGCCAAGGCAGATGAGGACCCTGAGACTCAGGGAACGTGATGTGTCCAGGTTCATTAACCAGAGAGGGGCAGAGACAAGATACCTATCTGGTCTACTGGCTCACTGCCCAGTACTCCTGAACTTCTGAGGAAGGGGCCATTGTTGATAAAGGATCAGGAGCCATTCCTGGCACAGTGTGGAGCTGAGTTGGGTGGGGAAGGTCCCCTGAGAGTCCCTTCTTTGCCTTTGCAACCTCTTCCCCCAAAGAAAAAGAAGCTCCCTGACCAAGAACTGAAAGCCATAAAGATCCAGGCCTGGTGGCGGGGCACCCTGGTGCGCAGGACATTGCTGCACGCAACACTCAGAGCATGGATCATTCAGCAGTGGTGGAAGATGACGCTGGCGAAGCTGCTGGCACAGAGGAAACGAGCAGCCTTAGAGTTCTACGTGCGGCAAGAATGGGCAGTGGTCAAGCTGCAGTCCTTGGTCCGCATGTGGCGCATACGTCAGCGATACTGCCGTTTGCTCCGTGCTGTCCGCATCATCCAGGTGTACTGGCGCTGGCATAATTGCCATTCCCGTGGCTTTTTCCAGGGCAGCTACGACCTCACAGGATCCCATCTGGGACTAGAACTCGAGATTTTTCTGGGGTCACAGATTTGCCGGATTACAGACTGCATCCCCTTCCCAATAAAGAACTAATCAGGTCTGCCCCAACTCTGTGTCACCAGATCTCTGTCAGACAAGCTCCAGGGGGTCCTTGTGTCAGCAAAGGGTCAGGGAAAATGATGGCAGATACTGGGCATGTCACGGTCAGCTCTGAAAAAGTGATGGAGGTCATCTGGGGTTCCTTGTGAAAAGGATTCTGAGTACCAGGTGCTGGATGAGAGGAATCTGTAATTGACTAGCAGTGTCTACCATGGGTGGGAGAGTTGGGGATTCAGGGTCACCAACTCTACCAACTTCAGGGAGACTCCCTCACACTGTGGTCCATGTAAATGGCACCTCCTGTAGTTGGGCCACATGGAGGCTGTGTCCCCTGATGCCCTTAATTCTTCAGTGTATTCCCAGTAAATGAAGAACAATTCCAAAAGCCCTCCTGTAGTCTACATAAGCCTGCATGGTCTGGCCCTGGCCATGTCACCCTCTCCATGTCCTCCCTGGCCACCCTGCTCTTCAGGCCTCCCTGCACATTCCCATCTCAGCACTTTGCACCTGTCGCCTCCTCTCCTTGGATACTCTTCCAGATGGAGCTTTCCCTCCAATCAGGTGTGTCTCTGCTCCATGCTTTCTCCTCAAAGAGACCTTTTTTGACCACCTTATTGAAATGGCTTCCCCACCCCTACTGTATGCTCTAGCACCTGACTCTGCTTTCCTGTTTTCAAAGTTCCCATCGCTACCCAAGGATATCTTGCCTCGTTTTCTGTTTTCTGTTGCTCCCACTAGAGGGTGAGCTTCAGGAGCACAAGGATCCAGGTTCAAATCTATGTTCCCAACACCTAGGTCCGTAGGTTCTGTTTCTCTGTCTCTTTCCCTTTCCCTTTCCAGTGTGTCATTGTATATATTTTTTAGGTTCTGTATATTATGTCATTTTATCATCTTAAAAAAGAGTCCCTTTCTGGGTTGGGAGACACTGCCTTGCCCAGGTCTAGGTAGTTAGTTCTTAAAAATAGCAAAGGACTAATCCTAGAGTATGCCTTTCATCTGCAAACTAGCCAGTTCAGGGCCATGCCTCCTTTTTCTCTGTCCTCTACACCTCAGAGGGCTGTATTCCTCTGCCTTAATCATCCCAAGCCAAGTACTAGGCATCTGCACCCCCCAACAACTTAGCAGGTCACAGAAAACACTCAAACCAGCTAGTCCTAAACTGTTTACCCTATCCTGTTTTGCCTTTCCCACTCCAACATAGGTCATGGGAAAAGTTTTTCTCTCATTTTTGTCTTCTGCCACTTGACCAAAACCTGATGACCCTGTGTGACATGCAGTGACCTCCTCTGAGAGGTGCTTTATTTTGTGCTTCTATTCTCTTGTGGCTGCACCTGACTGACCATCACATGAAAGAACACAAAACATGAATATAACTTAAGTAAAATTCACATAACTATTTTTAGATTAACCACATATTAACCATTAACATATGACTAAAAATTCAGTGGCCTTTAGTACCTTCTCAGTGTTAAGCAACCATTATCATCTGTACCAAGTTCTAAACATTTTCATAGTCCTAAAAGAAAACTCTGTATCCATTAAGGGGTACATGGGTGGCTCAGTCTGTTAAGCATCTAACTCCTTATTTCGACTCAAGTCATGTCCCATGGTTGTGAGATCGAGCCCCACATTGGGCTCTGTACCTAGCGTGGAGACTGCTTGGGATTCTCTCTCTCCCTCCCTCTCTCTCTGCCCCTCTCCCTCTCACACACACTCTCTCAAAATGAGTAAATAAACATAAAAAAAGAAAAAAACCAAGGGGCACCTGGGTGCTTGGTCCATTAAGCATCCAACTTCTCAGGTCATGATCTTGCAGTTCATGGATTTCTGCCCTGCTTCGGGCTCTGTGCTCACAGCTCAAAGCCTGGAGCCAGTTCCGGATTCTGTGTCTCCCTCTCTCTCTGCTCCTCCCCTATTTGTGCTCTGTTTCTCTTTCTCAAAAATAAACATTAAAAATAATTTAAAAGAAAAAGAAAACCTTATACCCATTAAGCAATCACTCCCTGGTACCCTGTCCTACTGCCAATGGCAACTGCCAATCTGCATTTTGTCTCCATAGGTTTACCTGCTGTGGACTTTTCATATAAATGGAACAATAAAAATATTTTGTGTCTAGTTTCTTACACTTCCTATAGTTCATCCACACTGTAGTATGTATCAGTACTTCATGACTTTTTATAGCTGATTAACATGTCATTGTGTGTCTATACTTTTGTTTATCCACTCATCTTTCTTTTTTTAACTTTTTAAAAAGATTATTTATTTTGAGGCAGAAGGCAGGGAGAGGCAGAGAGAAAGGAAGAGAGAGGAATTCCAAGCAGGCTCTGCACTGTCAGCACCGAGCCCTATGTGTGGCTCGAACTCATGAACCATGAGACCATGACCTAAGTCAAAACCATGAACTGGATGGCCAACTGGATGCCACCCAGGTGCCTCAGTCCACTCGTCTTTTGATAGACATTTGGATAGTGTGCACCTTTTGGCTACTGTGAATAATGTCACTATGAATAGCCACTACACGACATTACATTCCCACCAATGAGGTATAGGGTTCCAATTTTTCTACATCTTTCCTGACACTTTTTTCACTTTTGCAAATTCTAACCAACCCAGTGAGTGGGAAGTGGTAGCTCACTGTAGTCTGATTTACATTTCCCTCATGATGAATTTTGTTGGGCATCTTCTGTGTATTTTGTTCATTTGTCCACCTTTGGAGAAACATCTGTTCAAGTTTTGAGAAACTTTTCATTAGCCTGTGGCTGTCTTTTTGCAGTTTCACAAAATATTTATGTAATGAATGAATACACGATCCTACCGGGACTTGGATTTGTGGCTTCACCATGGTTCACAACCTACTTTCTAGAAATAGGTGTCCCACCATCCCTGAATGAATGTTTCAGACAACCATCCTAGAACCCTCATACCAAATAAACCTGTTATTCCAGGATTCTGGGAATTGTTACATCTCTTTGGCATTGCTTCCACGTGTGTGAGTACGTGTGTGTGAGTACGTGGGGGGGGGGTGAGTTGGAGGAGAATTTATTGTGCCATTTCATCTACAAATACTACTCTCTCGGTTTTCATCTCTCTGTGCTTCTCTGTCTATCCCTCATAATTCTGTCTTTCATAATACCTCTAATTTGTTCCTCAGTATCTTCCTCCCTCAGTCTGGGCCTCCCTCTGTCCTACACATTTCATGTCATGTCTCCTTGTCTCTGTTTTTTCAATTCACTGGATTTTCTGGATCTGTGCCTTTCTGGTAGAGATCATTAATAGCTAACCTGCCTCAGATATATTTCTGCTCTTCAAGGTCCTGCTTAACCCTTATCTTTAATCCCTCAGAGCCCCTTATCTTTATCCCTTTATCTTTAAGAGCCCCTTAAAGACGAGATGGAGAAGTCTCATGGAGGGTACCGATATGGTTGCTCCTGGACAATGGAGGCACGCACCTAACCTAGGCTCAGCTTAGGACATGCAAGTTCTTAGAGAAATGTCAGAATATTTTATGCATGTGGCCACAATGATTGGTTCGGGGATGAGCGCATGACATAAGCCAGGCCAATGAGTCTCTGTTGCGGTGCTGTGTTGGAAGTCCCAGGATTACCAACTATAAGGATTACGAAACCAGAGCTGCTAGGGGCACCAAATGGAAATAGCCGAGAATGGAGCCAACACAGAGGAAAGATCCATCAGTTGCCAAGAAAGAGACTAAGCCACAAGGATTCCTTTGGGCCTCTGGAGCCAGCCATGCTTGAAGCTACAACTACCTATACGAAAGGAATTCATTTTGTAAGCCAATAAACCATTTTCGCTTAAGTCAGTTTGGTAAAACAGCAAAAAAAAAAAAAAAAAAGGAGATCTCAATAGATTAGTAAACATTTAAATATAATTCAGGGATCAAAAAGAATGAAATCTTGCCATTTGTAACAGTGTGGATGGAACCAGAGTATATTATGCTAAGCGAAATAAGTCAGCCAGAGAAAGACAAATATCATATGATTTCACTCATATGTGGAACTTAAGAAACAAAACAGGGGCCCCTGAGTGGCTCAGTTGGTTAAGTGTACAACTTCGGCTCAGGTCACAATCTCACTGATGGTGGGTTCAAGCCCCACGTCGGGCTCTGTGCTGACAACTCAGAACCTGGAGCCTGCTTCAGATTTTGTGTCTACCTCTCTCTCTGCCCCTCCTTTGCTTGTGATCTGTCTGTCTCTCTCTGTCTCAAAAATAAATAAACATTAAAAAAAAATTAATCAAAAAAAAAAAGAAACAAAACATGAACATAAGGGAAGAGAAGAAAAAATAAAAAATAAAACAGAGAAGGAGGCAAACCACAAGAGACTCTTAAATACAGAGAACAAACTGAGGGCTGCTGGAGGGGAGGTGGATGGGGGGTGGGCTAAATGGGTGATGGACATTAAGGAGGACAGTTGTTGGGATGAGCACTGGGTATTATATGTAAGTGATGAATCACTAAATTTCTCTCCTGAAACCACTGCTACACTACATATTAACTAGCTTGAATTTAAATTTTTTAAAAAGAGTGAAATAAAACATTAAAAATTAAAAAAAAAGGGGGGGGAGCACCTGGGTGGCTCAGTCGGTTAAGCGTCCAACTTCAGTCAGGTCACGATCTCACTGATGGTGGGTTCAAGCCCCACGTCGGACTCTGTGATGACAGCTCAGAGCCTGGAGCGTGTTTTGGATTCTCCGTCTCCCTCTCTCTCTGACCTTCCCCTGCTCAGGCTGTCTCTCTCTCTCTCTCTAACTCAGAAATAAAACATTTAAAAAAAATTTTAAAGAGTGAAAAAAATGTAAGAAAAAAAAACACTTAAAAGAGATTGATATGAACTGCTTCTCAGAAAGTGTTTTTCTTTTTTTTTTAATTTTTTAACGTTTATTTATTTTTGAGAGACAGAGAGAGTGAGCATGGGTGGGGAGGGGCAGAAAGAGAGGGAGACACAGAATCTGAAGCAGGCTCCAGGCTCTGAGCTGTCAGCACAGAGCCTGATGCGGGGCTAGAACTCATGGACCTCGAGATGATGACCTGAGCCGAAGTCAGACGCTTAACCAACTGAGGCACCCCAGAAAGTGGTTTTCAAAAATTAGTTTTTTAATTAGAAACTTGACAGAAGATGTGCCTAGGGAATTCTCAAGTAAGTGTTGGATTATCTCTCATTTAATGCACCCAGAGGACCAGAACATTCTTGTAATGCTGTGTAGTTTGATGAAAAAGGAAAGTGCTGTGGATTGATGGGTAAATCAGCTAATTATCTGGAATCAGAATGTCCAGATGTGAATCTAATCATGGATTGGTCACCTATGAGCCAATGTAGAGTCTTTAATTAGCCTAGCTCAGCAAGTCTGCAGGCGGGTGTCATGGGCAACCATCAGCCATTCATGAAACAACTGTATTAGGAATAAATAAAACTGTCAGGTCCTTCTCTTGCGCTCTACTTAACTTACACAAAGCACATGCATGGCAGTCTTCACTTCTAGGATAACCTCTGAGCTGTGCCTCTTTAAGAAAGTGGACATCTTATTATATGTGTTAGACCCAGGGAAGAAATAGAGCAATGCTTTTCAAACTATAGCATATATCACAATCATGTGGGGGTCTCATTAAAGCCAAAGATTGCTGGCCCCACCCAACATTTCTGATTTAGTTTACAGGGTGCCAAGAATATTTCTAATATGTTTTCTAGGTGGTGCTGTGGCTGCTGTTCTAGGGAACCCCACTTTGAGAACTACTGGGGTAGAGCTTAACTGTGTGGTCACTGTGAAGGACAGCATGACCAAAATAGCAGAGAGTTAAATAAATTGAAGTTTATTTCTCTTTTCCAAAGAAGTTCAGAAACAGGTATCCAGACCCCAGGATGCACTGCACAGGGTGAAGAATCCTAGCCCCTACTAACTTATTACTCTGCTATATATGGTCTGTGAGCCCAAGATCACCGCATGATCCCAAATGTCTGTTTCAACTTCAACAATCCCCTCCACAATCTAGCCAGCCAGGAGGAAGGAGAAGGAGAAAGGCATGCTCCTTCTCTTTAGGGCATATCCTTGAAGCTATATGTGCCACTCTTGTCCACAGCTCAAAGGATATAACAGAAGACCGATAAAAGGGGAAATATATCATATAGTTATTCATAGAATTACTCAAGATTGTAAAATTGTCAGTTACCTCCAAGTTGATCTGTAAGTTAAACTCAATTCCTATAAGAATCTAATCAGGAGTTTTTGGGAACTTGACAAAGTGATAAAAAGAAATCATATTGAATAAGTGTCCACAATTAGTAAAGACCATTTTGAAAAAAAAGAGACTAGAGGTAGGAGTATGGTAAGACACATGAAAATACATCAAAAGATTGTAATAACAACAGTGTGTAATTGAGGCACCAGCTACTGCTAAGACTCTAAGGTGAGGAGTAAACATTTAAATAAGGATTTGTTGGATTCCCTTCATCCTGTTCTCCTCCTTCATATATACAGCTGGCAATAGCCCCTTCTCCACCCTGGCAGAAGAGAGGTTTCTTTTCTGCATAAGTTGAACCAGGGAGGACCTAGACTCCAGAATTTCAGTCATGGCTGAAGGCAGAGGTGAAGCACCATACTAAAATGGAAGGATTAAATGAAAGTGTGTAGGCTGGACGGTGAGGCCTCCAGCCCTCTGTGCCAGCTCACCTCCCTGAAGGCTTGCAGTCACGTTTCATTCCACTCTCTGACTCGAGGTTCTGGGATTCCTCTCTGGGGCATCAGTCAATTATTGCTACGCAAATGCTGCATAGCAAACTGCCACAAGCCTCAGTGGCATGCAACAGGAAGCATGTTGATCTAGGCCATGGTTAGCTGGGATAGCTTAGCTGGAGAAGCTCTGCCCCACGTTTCCAATCCTCTTCCTCATACCCCTACCCCAGGCACTTCCTTGTTGGCAATGGCAGAAGTCCAAGAGGGTAAACATAAATTGGCAAAGACTTTCAAAGCCAAGGTCAAACTTGCATGTCATCATTCCACCTTATTCTGTTGACCAAAGCATGTCACACTGCCAAACCCAAGGCACAGGAAGATAGATTCTATCCCCTTGTGGGAAGAAACTACAAAGTCCCACAGGAAAAAATATGAATGTAATACCACGAAAGCAATCTACCACAATCTCCAAAGAGTAAAACAAATGAATGCTAACTTTGGGGGTTCCCCACTGAAACAAAACCCAACCCTACCTTATTAACCTACACTGAATGATACCAGTTAATAAGCCGCACCCATGCACTCTGAGCTTCCCTTTGGCATTTTAGTGCCATGCTTAGACACATGAATGGACAACCAAAGGTTATTAACATGAGAGACTGAGATAAAAACAGGAAAAAGGGGACTTAAAAGAAAAAAGATCATACTGGGAACAGAAGAAAAAGGTTTAAAAAACCAAACTAACAATTATAAGTACTATTCCCTTTTTAAATGTTTATTTATTTGAGAGAGAGCACAAGGGAGGGAGGGGCAGAGAAAGAGGGAGACACAGAACCCTAAGCAGGATCCAAGCTCTGAGCTGTCAGCACAGAGCCGGATGTGGGGCTCGAACCCATGAATCATGTGATCATGACTTGAGCCAAAGTCAGGTGTTTAACTAACTGAGCCACCCTGATGTCCCTGTTACTACTATTCCTAATAAAAGATAACAAATCAGTGAAATAAGAATACTGTGCTTTAAAAGAATAGTCCAAAGACAAGAAGGAGCTCTTGAAAGCTGAGACTCTTAAAAACGGGGAATATCTTCCCAAAAAGTAGAATAAAAAGACAAAATCAGAAAATAGTGTAGAAAATATTGGAAAATTAGAGGATCAATCTATCATCTGACTAATAAGACTTATCTAAGTATTAAGTAGAGAAAACTAAAAGGTAGAAATCTTTTTAAAAACTCATAAAGTTTCTCATAGTTGGATGATACAAATTTTATAAACTAATGTGCCCCATACAATGAGTGAGGCAGGGGGTGGGGGAACATATCAGAAAGGCTGAGAACGACATGTCTAGTGGGTGTGAGGTATCTGGGATGGTTGGGTCAGAGATATTAGGACAGTTGTTTCTAGAGAGTAGGATTTGAACCCTTATGAAGACACTTTAAGTCTAAGACCTACATGGACTCATGTATTCCTTCATTATGTAATCACTTACTGAAACAACAATAATTTTAGAACATCCTAAAAACTAAAGATAAGGGACGAGGAGAAGATCCTAAAAACTTCCAGAGAGGAAAAAATAAGTCACATCATATGGATGAAGGAATCAGAGTCACATTAGACCTCTAGGAAAAGTTAAACCAATTCCTCAAATTTGAGGGAAAACTATTTTCAGTCTAGAATTCCATACTTAGCAATACTATCAGTCAGATTTGAAGGTAGAAAAAAAATCATTTTCAGACATGCAAATGTCTACATATTTATATCCATGCACTTTTCCTTGGGAAACTATCATAACATGCGCTCTATCCAAAATAGGGACTAAATCCAAGAAAGAGGGAGACCTAATATACAGGATCATGTTCCTGTCACTTGGTGAAGACCTCAGTGTCAGACATAAACCAGAATTTAACAGGAAATATGTGACCCTGAATGAGAAAGTACTAATTTAAAAATTTTCAAAAGCACAATTATAAAGGGAGAAATGGATGGAATGATATCTGTGCAATGAATGACACCATGAAAAAAGTCAGTTGGCAGATGATTGTTTAGGAAAAGATATTTGCAACATATCTATCCACAAAAGGTTGTCCAAGGAAGTCATACAAGAAGATGATGGGAATCCAATAGAAGAAATAGGCCAAGGACTAGACCAGACAATTACACAGAAATGCCAGAAGGCCAAGATGAAATCATTGTAAGAGCTGAAAGACAGAGCAGTACTAGGACCAGATGCCATTCCAAGGACCTTACCTTCATGAATCTCCACAACAGCTCCTTGGAAGAGGAACCATGTTGCTATCTTCACTTTGCCCAGGAAGAAACAGACACCACTGAAAGACTTGGTTAGGTGCATCCAGCCAGAAAGGGTCTGTGTCAAGATTGGAGCCCCGTTACTTAGCCTGAAGAATCCTGCTCTGCTCAAGTCATTAGTCAGAGAAATGCAAATTAAAAGAGCAAGGTGACACCACTTCACATCTTTCAGTTTGGCAAAAATTAGGAGATGATTGATAGAGGTTGCATTGGTGCTGCCACTGTGGAAAACAGTCTGTCAGTATTTAGTAGCATGGAGGAGCCACCTGTCCCATGACACAGCAAGCCACCCCCGTGTGCATTCCCTGGAGGATGCCTCCCAGGGAGGCACAGACACATGCAGGAAGATGCTCCTCACAGCACTCCCTGCCATGGCTTACCTCATCTGTGGGGCAGAGAGCAGGGAAACAGGTTATGCTGGGTCATGAGCACATCGGGAGTCCTTATCTGTTGTCAAATTTTGTATACATTTAAACCTTTCATGATAAAAAAAAAAACTGTGAAGCTGTGCAGGAAAGGATAGGGAACCAGAATGTGCTCTGTGGCACAGTGTTCAGTGGCACTCACAGAGTCATGATAATATAAACACTAAATTGCCATTGGGAACCTAAGTGGCAGCAAGTGACCTAATTGGGAAGACGAAGGGAGAAAAGTGAGATTTTGGGGGGATGGGGATGGAGCAGAAAGACAAATCCTCTTCTTTTTTGGTGGAGAGTTAATGCCTTGAAATGATGAGACCATGTCAGCATGTCCCTGAGGTTTGGAGGGGGCTATCCAGAGGCGGTTAAGAGAAGAAAGCGAGCGTGGCTGAGAGATGGCAGTGGGGACAGCTAGAGGCAGCTGGTCTTGAAGGCAAGGTTGAATAACTAAGTGACTCTTTCAAATATGACCATCGCCACCACTAGAGGACTCTACACTGGGGAACACTATCTCTTACATAATGACTCATGTTTGGAAAATTCCTCCAGCCCAGTAAATTTCAGACACTGAATGGAAGGGCTTGTTTTGTGTTAAGGAACATATATTGGCTTGCTAGACACCAAACAACTACAGAAAGACAATGGTTCAGCACCTGGAGGGGAATAGAAATAGACTGAGATACCTCCATCCTTGGCCCCTTCTGCTCACCCTCCATACTCACTGTCACTCTCAATAAAAGAAGGATTTTCCCGGGGCGCCTGGGTGGCTTAGTCGGTTAGGCGTCCGACTTTCGCTTAGGTCATGATCTCGCGGTTCGTGGGTTCGAGCCCCGCGTCGGGCTCTGTGCTGACTGCCAGCTCAGAGCCTGGAGCCTGTTTCAGTCTGTGACTCCCTCTCTCTCTGACCTTCCCCTGCTCACGCTGTCTCTCTCTCTCTCTCTCCTAGAAATAAATAAAAAACATTAAAAAAAAGAATTAAAAAAAAAAAAAAGAAGGATTTTCCCACACACTGAGGAAGGGCATGAAGGCAGATAAGGCAGGACACAGGGAGCATCCTGAGCCCAGGCACATTTCTCTGTACTGCTTAAGCAGCTCTCCTTAGTGATGATGACAGGACAGTCCTTTGAGGGAGCAAGACTAGAGGTCATCCTTTGGATAGGACAGACTCACAGAGGCTGTGGTTTCCCTAAGGACACTGGTCCATCCCTGGCAGGAGGGAAATGAGCAGATGTTTCCTCTTTACCCAATAAAGAGGCAACCTGGTCCCTGGGTCATAGTTGCCCTGTGACATCATGGCTATCTCCTCCTCTCTCACCCTTCCTGTCTCTGCCAGGACCAATGGAGCAGCAATTGGAGGGGGTGTGAACACCTGAACCACTGCCCCAAACCATGGGCAGTAAATGCTGTGTAAGACAGACACCCTCTCCCTGCGGGTAGGGAATTGGCCAATGGCAGAGAAGCACCAGATGACTTCAAAAGGACTCAGAGGAATGCCTGGATGTCTCAGTTGATTAAGCGTCCAACCCTTGATTTGGGCTCAGGTCATGATATCGTGGTTGTGAGATTGAGCCCTGTGTAGGATCGGGCTCTACACTGAGCATGGAGCCTACTTGGGATTCTCTCTCCCCATCTTTCTGCCCCTCCCTCCCTAAAGCAGACTCCAGGCTCCAAGCTGTCAGCACAGAGCCTGACTCGGGTCCAGGTCATGGACCACAAGATCATGACCTGAGCCAAAGTCGGCCACTCAACCAACTGAGCCACCTAGGTGCCCCAAATAAATAAACTTTAAAAAAAAATTTTTTTTAAAGGACTTGGAAAGAATGGGGAAGTAAGGCTGTGAGGACTTTGCACAGAGGCTGGTCCTCACTCATGGTTTCTCTCTATATTCTTATTGCAGAAGTCTGGTCCAGATGAGGATGCACGAGAGAGAGAGAGACTGAAGAAGGTAGGTGGAGCCTAGGAGCACGAGAAAACCACAGTTCATTGACCTTCTGAGGACAGAGCCCTTGGAAGTGAAGGATCCATCTCTGGTCCCACAACTGAGAAGTCGGCTCAGCGTTGCTCTCCTATCCCCATAAATTCCCTCCCTATTCTGAGTGAGCTGTGTTAAGTATGGAGAGACAGCAGAAAGGTGAGGAATCAGGATGTAGACAGGCCACTGGATGGTGACACACAGCAGTGGGAACTGGAAAGCTGGGGAAAGGAAGGCCTGGGTTTAGAAGGATATGGGGATGACCGAGAGGTAGTAATGGAAATCAAAAGAAGTGAGGTAAAGGGAAGCCCTCAAGGGGCCATGGCATGACGTGAGGCGTCAGGAGGCAGCATCATAGGCTGGAATTTGGGCTGAGATTCAGGCCATAAATGCAGAGGTTCTTTCTCAGAGGACCCTTTGGTTCCTCACGCTCATGGCAGGACTTCTGGATCAGAAATTGTTTCCACAGAACCTGTGAAGACCACAGGGCAAGCATATCGCCATTTTGTAGATGAGGACACTATGACTCAGAGGATGAACTGATGTGTCTATGGCCACAGATAAGATAGAGGTAGAGGCAAAACCCCACCCAGGACTCCTGGGTCCTCAGAACCACCAGGGGGAAAGGCTGGTTGTTATGAGAGAAGATCAGAGCTCCTTCATTGTAGACACCAGACTTGTAGTTGTTTGTAACAAATTTATGTGGAGTCCTCTGCTTTGCTTGGTTAGCAGCTTTGTCAAAAACGCCACAGAGCAAGAGTCAGGGCAGCTGAGAAGATCCAGGCCTGGTGGCGTGGCACCCTGGTGCGTCGCACCCTGCTGGTGGCAGCCCTCAGGGCCTGGATGATTCAGCTCTGGTGGAGAACACTCTTGTGGAGGCGGATTCTTAAGCAGCGGCAGGACCTGCTGAAGATCTATGTAATCCAGGAGGAGGCGGCAGTCAAGCTCCAGTCCTGGGTTCGCATGTGGCAGTGCCATCAACATTACTGCCGGATATGCAATGCTATCTGCATCTTCCAGGCCCCGAAGAACTACTTTGCATTCCAGACCAGTGCTCTTCTGCAGGCACAATATGAAGTCACTCCCAACCAGCCAGAGTTCCATATTGAAATCCTATCAGTCTAAAAGTACTACAGGGTGGAGAACTGCTCCACTGCCCCCAATAAATGTCTGACCAGGTTTTGTGTGTCTCAGTGACTCCTACACCGCGAAGACCCCAAGGCCTCCCTCATCTTCATAGGGTAATACAGGTATCTCTCCCCCAACTCCCGTCCCTTAGTGCCGACTGACAGTGGCCATATGCCACTGGCTCCATCCAAATCAGAGATTGCTACCTGACGTTGTCCTCACACATCCAGAGCCAGGTGTCCCATTCCATAACCCTGGCACCATTCTTATCTCCTGGCCTCGCAATTTGGAGGGGTTAGGCTTTATATTCCCAAAGACTCCAGGCACCTCCTCTTATGAGAGTTGCCTTTGAATCCATATTCTGTTAGCCTGCCATCACAGACCAGCTGGGGCTTGCACCCATTGGCTGTCTATTTGGCAAGCCCCTTGACAGAAGTCAGACACTTTGCTGGCTCTTGGGAGCAGTACAGCCTAGAGAAAGCACGGAGGGCTGACCTTAGTGGTGACTAGGCACAAGGTTTTGCAAGTTTTGTGCTAACTTGGATGCTGTTTTCTTTGGGAAATAGCAGATATCATGATCTTTTTTTTTAATGTCTTTTTTTAAAATTCTTAACGGAGACAGAGACAGAGCATGAGGGGGGAGGGCCACAGAGAGAGGGAGACACAGAATCCTAAGCAGGCTCTAGGCTCTGAGCTGTCAGCACAGAGCCTGACATGGGGCTGGAACCCGCGAACCATGAGATCATGACCTGAGCCGAAGTCAGTCACTTAACCGACTGAGCCACCTAGACACCCCACATATATCATGATTATAAGGAACCTCAGCTCTGCCTCCATCCTCAGGACCAGCTTCTCCAGGGTGCTGAAACACAAAAAGGATCCCACTGATATCACTGCTACCCTGTGTATGACACCATTCTTAGTGACTTCAGTATTAAATGATTAAATTTAATGACGCCACAAGCCCCTGGCCTCTTACCTCCAGTGATTTTGACTTGCATCTTACCTGAATCACCCACTCCTGTAATGGCACCAGAGATTATTGCTTCTCAAGCTGCCTTTAAGGAATGGCCTTTTTTTTTTAAGTGACTGATCCATCATAAACCAATTCTTTTGTAAAACAATGAAAATGAATTATGGGAATAACAAGTAGAAAAGTTATACAGAATATGAGGCTTGTTTTTACTTGTTAGGCTGGACACACATAAAATTTCTATTTTAATTTGTGACAGGGACTGTATCAGAGCTCTCCCTCCAATCAGGTGTGTCTCTGCTCCATGCTTTCTCCTCAAAGAGACCTTCTTTGACCACCTTATTGGAATGGCTTCCCCACCCCTACTGTATGCTCTAGCGTCTGACTCTGCTTTCCTGTTTTCAAAGTTCCCATCACTACCCAAGGATATCTTGCTTCGTTATCTGTTTTCTGTTGCTCCCACTAGAGGGTGAGCTTCAGGAGCACAAGGATTCAGGTTCAAATTTATGTTCCCAACACCTAGGTCCGTAGGTTCTGTTTCTCTGTCTCCCTTTCCAATGTGTCATTGTATATATTTTTTTAGGTTCTGGATATTATGTCATTTTATCATCTTTTTAAAAAAGTCCCTTTCTAAAACATATAAAAATTAAAAAAAAAAAGAAACAAAAAGTGGTGCCTGGGTGGCTCAGTCAGTTAAGTGTCCGACTTCAGCTCAGGTGATGATCTCACAGTTCATGGGTTCGAGCCCCTGTCAGGCTCTGTGCTGACAGCTGGCTCAGAGCCTGGAGCCTGTTTCAGATTCTGTATCTCCCTCTCTCTCTGACCTTCCCCTGTTCATGTGCGCACTCTCTCTCTCTCTCTCTCTCTCTCTCTCTCAGAAGTAAATAAAACATATAAAAATTAAAAAAAAAAAAGTCCCTTTCTTCGTTGGGAGACACTGCCCCTCCCAGGTGTATCCAGTTCTTAGAGATATCAAAATATTCATCCCAGAGCATGCCTTTCATTTGCAAACTAGCCAGTTCAGGGTATACCTCTTTTTCTTTGTCTTGTACATCCCAGAAAGCCATAATCCTCTGCCTTAATCATTCCAAGCCAGGTACTAGACATCTATATAGCTTAGAAACCACAGAAATTACTCAAACCAGAACATCTTAAATGGTTTACCTATCCTTCCTTGCCTTTTGCACTCTGACAGAAGCCATGGGAATAGCTCTTTTCTTACTCCTGCTTTCTGCCACCTAAAACCTGATGCTTCCCTGTGATCCTGTGTGACATGCAGTAGCCTCTGCTTTTGGACTGTGAGTATAATAAATTTGGGGAACTAAATAGTAACAAAATACGAAGGAAAGAATAAATCTTACTGGAAGATAAATATATAGTAAAGTTAGTGGATTAATTGCTTATAAAGCTTGCAGGTCAAAACTACAATTTGAGATCACCTGTCAGAATGGCTAGAATCTAAAAGATGAGAAATAACAAGTGTTAGCAAGGATCCAGAGAAAAAGGAGCCCTTGTGCACTGATTGTGGGAATGTAAATTGGTACAGCCATTTTGGAAAACAATATGGAGGTTACTCAAAAAATTAAAAATAGGGAGTACCTGGGTGACTCTGTTGGGTGAGTGTCCAACTTCAGCTCAGGTCATGATCTCTCAGCTCGTGGGTTCAAGCCCTGAGATGGGCTCTGTGCTGACAGCTCAGGGCCTGGAACCTGCTTCGGATTCTGTGACTCCCTCTCTGCTCTTCCCCAGCTTACACTCTGTTTCTCTCTCTCTCTCAAATAAACATTAAGAAATTAAAAATAGAAATACCATATGATCTAGTAATTCCACTACTGGGTATTAACCCAAAGAAAAGAAAAAAACCTAATTCAAAAAGACACCTGCACTTGCATGTTTACTGTAGCATTATATACAATAACCAAAATCTGGGGGCACCTGCATGGCTCAGTCAGTTAAGCATCCAACTCTTGATTTCAGCTCAGGTCATGATCTCACCGTTCATGAGATTGAGCCCTGCATCAGGCTCAATACTGAGAGCATAGAGCCTGCTTGGGATTCTCTTTCTCCCTGCTCACACATATACACATTCTCTCAAAATAAACTTAAAAAAAAATAACCAAGATCTAGTAACAATTCAAGTGTCCATTGATAGACGAACGGATAAAGAATATGTGATTAAATGATGGAATACAACTCAAACATAAAAAGAAATGATATCTTGCCATTTGCAATAACATGGATAAACCTAGAAAGTATTATACTAAGTGAAATAAGTCAGGCAGAGAAACAAATTCCATATGGTTTTCTTTATATATGGAATCTAAGAAACAAAATAAATGAATAAACAAATGAACAAAAAGAAAAATCAGACCTATAAAGAATAAACTGATGGTTGCCAGAGGGAAAGGGAGTGAGGGATGGGCAAAATCAAAAAAAGGGGAGTGGGAGATACAGGTTTCCAGTTATAGACTGAATAAATCATGGGAGTAAAAGGTACAGCATAGGGAATACAGTCAATGGTATTGTAATAGCATTGCATGGTGACAGATGGTAGCTATACTTGTGGTAAGCATAGTACAATGTATAGAGTTGTTGAATAACTATGTTGTATACCTGAAACTAATGCAATATGTGCATCAACTATACTTAAATAAAAAATAATAAAATAAAGCTAGTATGAACGTTAAAATACAAAATTAGCAAAAATAAATATGATTACAATAATTAGTTACGGGATAGACAGGCAAAAAGATGTAAAATATGAGCTAAAAAGGTGTAAAATGTGACATTGAAAACATAAAATATGTTGGGAAGAGTAATGCTGAGCTTTAGAATAGATAGATAGATAACAACAAATTTTAGTTGTTATCAACCTAAAAATAAATTGTTATAGGTATAAACTGTTATATATATGCCTCATGGGAACCACAAAGCAAAAACCTATAATAAATGTACATAAAATAAAGAGTACTATAAGCATACCACTAAAGAAAGTCACCAAACCACCAAGGAAGAGAGTGAGAAAAGAAGAAACAAAGAGGAACTACAAAAATAACCAAAAAACAGTGAACAAAATAGCAATGAGCACATACCTTTCAATAATCACTTTAAATGTATATGGACTAAATTCTTCATTTAAAGGACACAGAGTGGCTGAATGGATTTAAAAACGACCCATCTATATGCTGCCTGTAAGAAATACACTTTAGATATAAAGACACAGACAGACTGGAAATGAAGGGATGGAAAAAGATATTCCATCCAAACAGAAACCAAAAGAAAGCTGGAGTAGCAATACTTTATATCAGACAAAATAGACTTTAAGATAAATGCTTTAGTAAGAAACAAAGAAGGGTGTTACATAATGATAAAAAGTCAATCCAACAAGAAGATTCAACATTTGCAAATATTTATGCATCCAGCATAAAAGCACCTAAATATGTAAAGCAAATATTAACAGACCTAAAGGAAAAATAGACAGTACTACAATGTTAGTAGTACTAACATTTAACACCCTCACATCAAGGAATAGATAATTCAGCCAGAAAATCAGTAAGAAAACATTTGTTTTAAATGACATGTTAGACCAGATGGAATTGACAACCACACAGAACATTCCATCCAAAAGAAAAAGAATACATGTTCTTCTCAAGTGCACATGGAACATTTTCCAAGATAGATCATATGTTAGATTACAAAACAAGTCTTCATAAATGTAAGAGGAGTGAAATAATATCAAGCATCTTTTCTAACTACAATAGAAACAATTTACATGAAGAAAACTGGAAAATTCACAAATATGTGGATATTAAACCACATGCTACTATAAAACCAATGGACCAAAGAAGAAATCAAAAGGATAAATAAATACCTTGAGACAAAGAGAAATGGAAATATAACATACCAAAATGTATGAGATGCAGCAAAAGTAACTCCAAGAAGGAAGTTCATAGTGATAAATGCCTACCTCAAGAAATAAGAAAAGTATTAAATAAAGAGCCTACACCTCAAGGAACTAGAAAAAGAAGAACAAAAGAAGCCCAAAGTTAATAGAAGGAAGGAAATAACAAAGAGCAGAGCAGAAATAATGAAATAGAGACTAAAAAGACAATAGAAAATATCAGTGAAACCAAATGCAGGTTCTTTGAAAAGATGAGCAAAATTGATAAGCCTTACCTAGGCTCACCAAGGGAAAAAGGAAGGAATCAAATAAAATCAGGAATTACAGAGATGTTACAACTGATGCCACAGAAATACAAAGGACCACAAGAGACCACTCTGAACAATTATACACCAACAAATTGGACTACCTAGAAGAAATGGATACATTCCTGGAAACATATAACTTACCAAGACTGAATTGTGATAAAATAGAAAATCTGTACAGACTGATTATTACCTTAGATTGAATTCATAATCAAAAACATCCCAACAAATGAAAGTTGAGGACTAGACAGTTTTCACTGGTGAATTCTACCAAACCTTCAAAAAAGGATTAATGTCAATCCTTCTTGGGGTTCCTGGGTGGCTCTGTCGGTTAAGTGTCTGACTCTTGGTTTCAGCTCAGGTCATGATCTCATGGTTCATGGATTTGAACCATGCATTGTTTGGGATTTCTCTCTCACTCTATTTTTGCCCCTCCCTGGTTTGTTCTCTCTCCCTCTCTCAAAAAATAAATAAACATTTAAAAACTTTTTAAAATACCAATTCTTCTCAAATTCTTCCAAAAAAATAAAAGAGGAAGGAACTCTTCCAAACTCATTTTACAAAGCCAGCATTACCCTGATACCAAAGCCAGACAAGGATGCCATAAGAAAAGAAAATTACAGGCCAATATCCCTGATAAACATAAATGCAAAAGTCCTCAACAAAATATTAACAAACTGAACTCACCAATACATTAAAAGTATCATACACCATGATCAAGTGGAACTTATTCCAGGGATACAAGGATGGCTCAATATCCACAAATCAGCTAATGTGATACACCACACTAACAAAATGAAAGATAAAAATCATACGACCATCTCAACAGATTTTGAAAATTTTTTTGACAAAACTCAACATTCACTTATGTTAAAAACTGTCAACAAAGAGGGTATAGAGGAAATGGACCTCAACATAGTAAAGGCCATATATGCCAAACAGACAGCTAACATTGTACTTAATAGTGAAAAGCTAAAAGCTTTTCCTGTAAGATCAGGAACAAGAGAAGGATAACCAATCTTACCACTTTCATTCTACATAGTATTGGAAGTCCTAGCCAGAGCAATTAAGCAAGAAAAAGAAATAAAAGGTATACAAATTGGAAAGGAAGAAGTAACACTACCACTATTTGCAGATAACATGATATTATATTAGAAAAGGGTAAAGACTCCATCAAAACACTGTTAGAACTAATAAACAAATACAGTAAAGTTGCAGAATACAAAATCAATACACAAATATCTCTTCCATTTCTTTACACTTATAATGAACTGTCAGAAAAATTAAGAAAACAGTTTCGTTTATAATTGCATCAAAAAGAATAAAACACTTAAGGAATGAATTTAACCAAGGAGGTGAAAGACCTACAAATTGAAAGCTACACATTAGTGAAAGAAATTGAGGAAAACACAAATACATGGAAATATATTTCATGCTCATGGAATGGAAGAATTAGCATTGTTACAATATCCATACTACCCAAAGCAATATACAAATTTCAATGCAATCCTTATCAAAAGTCCAATGTTTTTTTTTTCACAGAAATAGAGAACAACTACCATAAGATTTGAGTAGAACTACAGAAGACCCTGAAAAGCCAAAGCAGTCATAAGAAAGAACAAAGCTGGAGGCATCACATTCCCTATTTCAAACTATATTATAAATCTATAGTAATTAAAACAGTATGGTATTGACATAAAAAAGAGACACAAAGATCAATGTACCAGAATAGAGGTCTCAGAAATAAACTCATATACTAATGGTCAATTAATTTACAACAAAGGAGTCAAGCATATACAATTTGGAAAGGACATTCTCTTCAATAAATGATGTTGGGCAAATTAGACAGCCACATGCAAAAGAATGAAACTGTCCCACTATCTATATATCATGCACAAAAATTAACTCAAAGTGTATTAAAGACTTAAACGTAAACCTTCAACCCCTCATAGAAGGGGGGCGCCTGGGTGGCTCAGTCGGTTAAGCGTCCAACTTCAGCTCATATCATGACCTCATGGTTCGTGGGTTCAAGCCCCGTATTGGGCTCTGTGCTGACAGCTCAGAGCCTGGAGCCTGTTTCGGATTCTGTGTTTCCCTCTCTCTCTGACCCTCCCCTGCTCATGCTGTCTCTCCTTCTCTCTCAGAAATAAAACATTTTTAAAAATTTTTAAAAAGTCATAGAAGAAAACATAGGTGGTAATCTCCTTGACATAGGTCTTAGTGATGATTTTTTAAAATCTGACACCAAAAGCAAAAGCAACACAAGCAAAAATAAATAAGTGAGATTACATAAAACTAAAAGGCTTCTTCATGTTGATGAAAGCATCAACAAAATGAAACGACAACCTACTGAATGGGAGAAAATAATTGCAAGTCATATATCTGATAAGGGGTTAATATCTAAATATACAAAGAACATATAACTCAATACCAAAAAATCAAACAATCCAATTTAAAAATGGGCCAATCTGGATGCCTGGGTGGCTCAGTCCTTAAGCAATCTGAATTTGGCTCAGATCATGATCTCATGGTTCATGAGTTCAAGTCCCACATCAGGTGAGCTCGTGCTCCACTTCAGGTGAGCACAAGACCTGCTTGGGGTGAGCTTAAGCCCCACTTTGGGTAAACATGAGCCCTGCTTCAGGTGAGCCCCGCTTCTCTCTCTCTTTCTCTTCCTCCGTCTTTCTCCCTCCTGGGATTCTCTCTCTCTCTCTGCCCCTCACTCGTGCCTTCTCTCTCTCAAAAAAAAAAAGTATGTATTTATTTATTTATTTATTAAAATTAAAATGGGCAGATCTAAGATATTTTTCCATAGAAAACATACAGTTAGCCAACAGGTACATGAAAATATGTTCAACATCACTAGTCGTCAGGGAAATGCAAATCAAAGCCACAATGAGACATAACCTCACATCTGTTAGAATGGCTATGATTTTTTAAAAAGATAAGAAATAACAAGTTGGTGATGGGGCACCTCGGTGGTTCAGTCAGTTAAGTGACTGACTTCTGCTCAGGTCATGATCTTGCAGTTCATGGATTGCAGCTCCACATGGGGCTCTGTGCTGACAGCTCAAAGCCTGGAGCCTGCTTCAGATTCTGTGTCTCCCTCTCTCTCTTCTCCTCCCCTGCTCATGCTCTGTCTCTCAAAAAATGAATAAGCATTAAAAATTAAAAAAAAAAAAAACCAAGTTGGTCAGGATATGGAGAAAAAGGAACCCGTATGCACTGTTGTGGCAGGTAAATTGATGCTGAAACTATGGAAAACAGTAAAAAAAAGAACTATCATACAATCTAGAAATTCCGCTTCTGGGTATTTATCTGAAGAAAACAAAAACACTAATTTGAAAAGATATATGCACCCCCATGTTCATTGCAGCAATAGCCAAGATATGGAAACAACTTAAGTGTCCATCAATGGATGAATGGATAAAGAAAAGCATGTGGTATGTACATACAATGGACTGTTACCCAGCCATAAAACATAATGAAATTTTGCTATTTGTGATACCATGGATGAAACTCAAGGTCATTATACTAAATGAAATAAGTCAGACAGAGAGAGACAAATATCATATGATTTCTCTTATATGAAATCTTAAAAAACCCCAAAACCAAAACCAACAAAACCCAAACTCATAGATACAGAGAACAGATTGGTGGTTGCAAAAGGTAGGGAGTGGGGGGAGGGGGAGAAATGCATGTGTTTTGTTTTGTTTTGTTTTGTAAGTTTATTTATTTTGAGAGAGAGAGAACATGAATAAAGGAGGGGCAGAGAGCAAAGGAAAGAGAGAATCCCAAGCAGTCTCCACACTGTCAGAGCAGAGCCCAACGAGGGGCTTGATCCCATGAACCAAGAGACCATAGCCAAAACCAAGAACCTGATGCTCAACTGACTGAGCCACCCAGGTGCATCTGTTTTGTTTTCAGGGGGAAAAAAAACTTTACCATATGACCTAGCAATTCCACTTCTAGGTATATATCCAAGAGAATTGAAAACATATGCCCATACAAAAATTTGCACATCAATATTTATAGCTATATTATTCATATTAGTAATAAAGTAGAAACAACTCAAGTGTCCATTAACTGATGAGTGGATTAAAAATATAGTATATACATGCAATGGAATATTATTTAGCCATAGAAAAGAAGAAAGTACTGACGTGCTACAACATGAACGGACCTTGAAAATACTGTACTAAGCAAAAGAAGCCAGACACAAAAAGCCATTTATTGTGTGATTCAAACCAAGTGAAATATCCAAAATAGGCAAATCTATAAAGACATAAAGTAGATCAATGGTTTCCAAAGGTTGGGATAGGGAAGAATGGAGACTGACTGCTAATGGGTATGGGGCTTATTTAGGGGCTTATGAAAATGTTCTAGAATCAGATAGTGGTGATAGTTGCACAACCTTCTGAATATGCTTAAAAACTACTGAATTGTACAGTTTTAAATAGTGAGCTTTATAGAATGTAAATTATATCTAAAAAAATAAAATAAAAAGACCTTTACAGGGACGCCTGGCTGGCTCATTGGTGGAACATGAGATTCTTGATCCCATGGTTGTGAGTTTGAGGCCCACATTGGGTGTAGAGATCACTTTAAAATTAAATCTTAAAAAAAAAGTTACAGAGAAAATTTTTTTAAACTTTATAGAAATATATAAAAGAATAATTTTTTTAGTGTCTTTTTTTTTCCTGAGAGAGAGAGAGAGCGTGAGCAGGGGAGGATCAGAAAGAGAGGGAGACACAGAATTTGAAACAGGCTCCAGGCTCTGAGCTGGCTGTCAGCACAGAGCCCGACGCAGGGCTCAAACCCACAAACTGCAAGATCATGACCTGAGCCGAAGCCAGATGCTCAACCGACTGAGCCACCCAGGCGTCCCAAGAATTATTTTTTTTGAAGATGTAAAAGAGTTCTTAGCAAAGGAAGGGGTAGTCCATGGTCTTAGAAGGAGCTCAGTATCAGAAGATAGCCTTTTTTCCTCCCTAAAAAAATCCAGGCAGGGTTTTTTAGGGAACTGACACTATGAAATGCTTGATGGAAACTACTGTCTTTTAATAGCCTTGAATAGTTTGTCACATTGGAAATATCTCAATTTGTTAAGTTTTTTTTTTTTAAGTTTGGGTATGCATCTACCTAGTCTTGGTGACTTATTTACCGTAGATCTTCAATAACCTTCTCAATTTATCAAGTTTTATGTGTTTTCTTTTTAATGTATTTTCAATTAAATTTGGTAATTTACACTTTTCTTGAAAACATTTCCTCTTAGTTTTCACATTTGTTACTATGACATTCTCTTTATTTAAATCTCCTTGTGATTATTTTGCTTTTCTCATTCCATTTTTGTTCCCTTTCTCCTTTGCTCAGGTTCATAAAGTGTTTATCTTTAATATTGGTCTTTTCAAAAATAGCACATTTTCAATTTACTTTCCACCACTTATTTTTGTTTTCTATTTAATTTAAAATTTTACCTTTATTTTACTGCTGGAGCGCCTGGGTAGCTCAGTCGGTTAGGTGTCTGACTTCGGACTCAGGTCATGATCTCACAGTTCATGAGTTCGAGCCCCATATCAAGCTGTGTGCTGGTAGCTCAGAGCCTGAAGCCTGTTTTGGATTCTGAGTCTCCCACTGTCTCTGCCCTTCCCCTGCTCACGCTCTGTCTGTCTGTCTGTCTCTCTCAAAAATAAATAAACTTTAAAAAAATAAAATAAATAATACAATTTTACTTTTATTTTACTGCTTTTTAGATTCATCTGTTCTTTCTCTTTCTAGATTCCTGTGGTGTACTGAGGTACTGAAACCTGAGTCAAGGGGAAACAGGAAGTGCTAAGTCTTAGAAGACAGTAGAGAGCTGTACACTGCCATGTAAGTCCTGCTCCCCTGTGTGACTGATAATGAGGAGGGACATGGATGGGCCTCACTAGAGGGACCCGCGTATGAAATGGCACTTATGTGCCCTATCTTTCCACTCTGAGCTCTGGTACATCTCTGACGGGAGGGAAGTAGACAGGTAGTACAAGTTCCCATGGAGCTTATATCTGAGGAAGACCCAACTCTGTGGCAGGTATCCTAATCCTTATGTCATAATGCAGTTGTGAACTCATAGCTGCCTTCCTCATTTTACTCATGCCAGACTTTGGGAAGTAGAGAAATCGAGGCTGATGAACCATCTAGAGACAAGCCATGAGGCTCAGATTTTGTGTAAGAGACATGGTCAGATTTATTAGGCAAATAGGAATGGGTGGGGATCACCCAGGACTTCACAGGTCTTGGGAAAAGAAGGGATGCTGAAGCAGGGGTATCTTTGTACAGAGCCGTGGAGAGAAACAGCAGTCTTAACTCATCCATTCATTTCCCATTTAATTCTGATGACAGACTCATGGCCATTTAATTTTACTTGAAATTGAAGATATTGAAGAAATAACTGAGTGGAAGAGTGAGAAACAGAAACTCAAGGTGGGTAAAATTTCCATGTAGTTAAGAGATATCCAGAACATTTACATTTGTGTCATAAAGGTGTGGAATTATTCTCCTTATAGATCCTGAGTCTAAAATAATCAGGAGTCAACTCAATATTGACCCATTATTCCTCCACTCCTTTCTCAGCATGGGCTCTCTGGGTGTCAGTCTGACTGTGACGTGAAGAGTGAATGAGGAGAATGGAAAGTAATCAAGAAATGAATGGGGCTGGGAGGCGAGAATATGAGGACTCTGAATTAGAGATTACAATATTCAAAATATGGGAAAGCTGCAGTAGAAAATGGGATGAAGGTGCTGAAAACCTACCATAGTACTGAAGTACATTGTGGCAGAGGGAAATTAGCCAATGATGGTTTGGGACTAGAATTAGCAGAAAATACCAGACAAAGGCATTATGAGGCCAAACCTCCAAAACCCAATAAACATTGAAGATGTGGAGCATGACTAACCAAGTCCCTCACATCCCTAATGTACCCTTCTATCTACCAGTGGTTTTCCCCTTGATCTATACACCTGTGAGATAGTGAGTAGGGTGCTGTGACTCTGAGGGCAGAGTGATGTGCCTACAGTGGCAAGGGCTCACTACCCAGGTATTCTGACTCTTAGGCAGTGTCTTGCTAACTCCCCTTAACTCTCCAAAGAAATAATAACTGTTAAGAGAATCCAGGCCCCTTCCAGGAAGATCTCGGAAGTTGATGGCAGGAAGTTCCCTGAGTGGTCTCTCTTATCTCCACTTAGAAACCTTTAAAAAAACAAACAAAAGCAGCCACAGAGATCCAGGCCTGGTGGCGTGGCACGCTGGTACGCCGGACATTGCTGCACGCAGCCCTCAGGGCCTGGATTATTCAGCGCTGGTGGAGGCTGACCTTGGATAGCCTGCTGCAGAAAAAGCGAAAGCAAGCCCTTTTCACCTATGCAAATACAGCGAGAGCAGTGGTCAAGATCCAGTCCTTGGTCCGTATGTGGCGTATCCAATGGCGATACCGTCAGGTGCTCAATGCCATTTATGTTATCCAGTGCCACTGGCAATGCCACAACTGCCATACCTGTGCTCTCCTCCGGGGCCACTGTGTAGTCACAGCCACTCACCTACAGTTCCACATTGAGATCATCAACCCCTAAAGGCTGGCAAGAAGGGGCACTGTGTCTCCTGTCTCCAGTAAAAGTTTAACCTGGTCTGATATGTCTCATGTTCTCCTCCAGGTAATGGAAATGTTGGGTCTTAGGCCATGCTGCTTCCTCTTCTACCTGGGAAAGAACTTTAGTAAGGTTTTCCCGTTGTGCCCATGGACCTTATTCTGGACTGACAATGATCATATGCTATTTACTCAGTTTTCAAAAAAGAAACTGAGGGTCCTTTCCTATCTTGATATGACAGAGCCAGAAGTTTCAGTTCCCATTCCCAGCTCCATTCCTTTCTTTCCACCTGAGGGTCTGAAAGATAGGTGGAATGCATCTCACTGAAGACCCTGAGCACCTCTACACATGAGAAGAGACTCTGAGACTCTCCTCTGTCATCCTGGGGTCAGAGGTTGACTGGAGTCTGGTTACCATGAACAAGGTATCTTTGACAAGCATCTAGAGAAAATGCCAACATTTACCTGACTCTACTGGAAGCAGCACAGTGCAGCATCGGGTGAAGGACAGGAGTCTGGCCTTAGTGACAGGTGCAGCTGGGCATGTTGATGAGCAACTGAGGACCCTGGGGACTAACAGAGAATAGGAGCTCATGGTACTCCAACTCTGTCTCCACAAGATCCTTACCTGAATTCCTCTCCCTAAGGGCTGTACAACAAATAGGGCTCCCTCTGATATTATTCCATCCCTACTTTTTTCTCCACTCTTGGTGATTTTATCATTGCTCAGATTGTTCCATCAACCTCCTTGCTCTAATTCATTTCAACTTGAAAACTCCCTTTAGCATTTCTTGTAAGGCAGGTCTAGTGGTGATGAAGTCCTTCTGCTTTTCTTTGTCAGTCTTTATCTCTCCGTCAATCTGAAGGACAGCAATGCTAGGTGTAGTATTCTTGGTTGGATGTTTTTTCTTTTGGCACTTCAACTATATCATCCTACTTCTTTCTCACCTTCAAAGTTTCTGCTGAGATTTCCACTGATTGTGTGTGTGTGTGTGTGTGTGTGTGTGTGTGTGTGTGTTTGGAAGGGTCCCCTTCTATGTGACAAGTTGCTTTTATTCTGCTGTTTTTAAATTTTTCTCTTTGTCTTTGACTTTTACAATTTGGTTATAATGTATCTCAGAGTAGCCTTTTTTGGGTTGATCTTGCTTGGGGTCCTTTGAGTTTCAGGTACCTGGATGTCCATATCTCTCCCAAAATATAGGGAGTTTTCAGCTATTATTTCTTTAAGTAACCTTCCTGCCCCTTCCCCTCTCTTTTCCTTCTGGGACTTCTGTAATGTGTATATTTGTTCAGTTAGAGGAATTCCATTATTCATGTAGGCATTCTTCATTCTTTTTCATTCCTTTTCTTCTTTTTGTTCCTCTAACTGGCTCACATCAAATGACCTATATTTGTGCTCCTTGATTCTTTCTTCTGAGTGATCAAGTCTTCTATTTTAGTTTTCTATGGGTTTTCAGTCTTTCGTTATATTTTGTAGCTCTAGAATTTGTTTCTTTTTTATGGTTTCTATTTCTTAAATCTCTTATTTTTCTCATTCATTTTTTTAAATTTGCTTAATTGTGTTCTCTTGCATTTAATTCAGCTTCTTTAAGGTGATTACTTTGAATTGTCAGGCGATTCACAGATCTCCATTTCTTTGGGCTCACTTACTGGAACATTATTAGCTTTCCTTTGTTGGTGTCATGTTTTCCTGATTCTTCATGATCTCTATTACTAGATGTATGGGTGGGTGTGGCTCTCACCAGGTCCCTAAGAAAGATCCTGTCAGGACACTGGGTAGGCCCTAGGAAGGCATAATTGGGCTGAGATCATGACTTAGAGTGGCTAGAACTGAGTCCCAAGGCTACTTCAGTGTTCATAGCCAGGACTGAAGTCTGCAGGCCTGGCTCTGGAGGCACAGATGGATGTATATTCTAGTTGGTCACTAAGTAGGCAGGGTTGCTCATGGATTGTGACTGGGATGGTCTGGAGCCAAGTCACAGAGCTGTTTCATGAATCTACTGTCATACCAAAGTTGGCTGTCCTGCTTCCATAGGCACTGATGGGCATTCCTCCCAGTGGATCCCCAGGCTGCTGGGACTTCTGTGGACTGAAGCTGGGAATAACAGGAGGTAAATTACAGGCCAATTTCAGGATGTCCAGGGGTGCAGAAGAGAGTGTTTCCCCTTGGGTCCCTGGGCTGTCAAGATTGCTTTAGACTGCAGTTGGGGGGTCTTGAGGTGTGTCACAGGGCCATTTCAGGATCTGCATCAGACCAAGTTTGACAGACTTCCCTCAGGGGCTCCCAGAATGTGGTTGAGAAGGGCTAGAACTGGTTCACAGGCCATTTCAGGGTCCACAGCTGGGGCCAAGATCTGTAGGTCTAGTGCCTGAGATACAAATACACATGATTCCTCCCAGATTCCTTGATGTATGGTGCTGGCTGTAAGATCAAGACCAAACAGGGGACACAGAGGTATTTCCATGTTGATAGACAAGACCGTGGTTAGTGAGTCAGCCACCTGGGCATGAGCCTACATTCTCAAAATGGCCTTCTTAGGTCTTGACTCCACTAGGGTTTCACAATCTCTTACCTGGATCCCAGATCTCCTACAAAGTACTTCTGTCCATGGGAATCTGCCAAATTATTGCTGCTGAAGAGTAATATGAGCAGGGAATCTCCTTTTCCAAGATCTTGCTGATATTCTTTACTAAAATGTATATTTTTTTAAATTCCCAAAGAGGGGCATCTGGGTGACTCAGTCAGTTAAGTGTCAAACTCTTGATCTCAGCTAAGATCTTGATCCTCAGGGTCATGAATTCAAGCCCTGCATTGAGCTCCATGTTGGGCTCTGTGCTGGGCATGAAACTTACTTAAAAAACAAAACAAAACAAAAAACCTCCCAAAGCAAAACAGTAAAAAAGAAACAATCCAGATAGAAAATAAGCAAAAGATATTAACAGATATTTCACTAGAGAGTATATAGATGGCAAATAAGCACTTGAAATCATTAACTAAGCATTCAGCTTAATTAACCATTTGGTAAATGGAAATTAAAACCACAGTGAAGGGGAGCCTGGCTGGCTCAGTCAGTGGAGTGTGCAACTCTTAATCTTGGGGTTGTGAGTTCAAGCCCCACTTGGGTGTAGAGATTACTTAAATAAATAAAAATTTTTAAAAAACCAGTGAAATGTCACTGCTTATCTATCATAATGGCTAAAACAAAAGACTGACAAAACCAAATGCTGGTGAAAAGATGGAGAAGCTGTATCTCTCAAAAATTGTTGGTAGGAATGTTAATAGGCACAGCAACTCTGGAAAACAATTTTGAACTTTCCTAAATAACTAAATGTGCAATTCTCATACAATTCTGAAATTGTGCTCTTGGATATTACTGCCAGAAAAAAAAATGGAAATTTATGTTACACTAAAGTCCTTATATGAAGTCAAAGCTAGAGAAAACATGACAAAAAGGATGGGCCAAGATTCCATCTCCCTCATCTAGACAACAATTGCACTGGAAGACTCTTTCTGTTTTGGAGCTTTGGATTCTATTTGAAGGCTTATAACTTCCAGAAACTTAGATGGTAAATTGTCATTAGTTTTGGTCAATTTCAGCTCTTGGTGCAGTACTGGCTACCCATCTCTGACTCTACTTCCAATCCCCAGCACCGTGGTGGGAAACCATGCATGAACTCCATAAAATTTTTTATTCAGTTTCCAAAAGCCAAGGTGAGTAGATTCTTTCCTCTAAATATCAAGGATCTGTGCTCAGACCGCTTATTGGTGCTTGTGATCGCAGAAGCACAGAAACAGAGGCAGGCAGCCATTGTTGCGATTCCCGATTCCAACCTCAATTGTTTCAATACCCTTCTCCTCCCGCTAAAACAATTTTCAGAGGATTTAAAGATATGGAAATTTTTTTTAACCCCTCACTTTTCTCTTCTTCCCTTATTGAGTATCAGACATTTAAGGACTAGAACACATATACAGAGTAATTTAAAAAATCATTACGTTTGCTCAGGGAAAAGTGTGGGCTCAATATTTAAGAGAGGATCTTAAATTTATACCTTAGAATAACCCCAAACACAGATACACCTTACAACAAACCAACAACAACAACAAAGAAAGAAAACCTAGCAAAATGAGGGAAAGGGTGAAAATCTGACCTGTAGAGAGAGAAGGAGACACAGAATCTGAAGCAGGCTCCAGGCTCTGAGGTGTCAGCATGGCTATTTTTTTTTAAAAAGGATCAAATCTTTGAAAATTATATATCTTATCAGGTATTAATATCCAAAATATAGAAAGAATACCTACAACTCAACAACAACAAAAATCTGATTCAAAAATGGACAAAGACTTTAATAAATACTTCTTCAAAGAAGATATACAAACGACTAGTAAGCATATGAAAAGATACTCAACATCACTTATCATTAGGGAAATGCAAATAAAAACCACAATGAGATACTATTTCACATCCAGAAGATAACTACTATCAAAAGAAAGAGAGTCAGATTAACAAACATTGGCAAGGATGTGGAGAAGTTAGAACCCTTGTGCACTGTTGATGGGAATGTAAAATGGTACAAATGCTATGGAAAACAGCACAGCAATCTTCAAAAATTAAAAATAGAATTACTATTTTTATAATGAATTTTATAATAGAATTACTGTTTTATAATGATCCAGCCATTCCACCTTTGGGTATATACAAAAAAGAATCAAAAGCAGAATCTCAAGGCACCTGGATGGTTCAGTCGGTTAAGCGTCTGACTTCGGCTCAGGTCATGGTCTTATGGTTCATGGGTTTGAGCCCCATGTCGGCCTCTGTGCTGACAGCTAACTCAGAGCCTGGAGCCTGGTTCAGATTCTGTGTGTCTCTCTCTCTCTGACCCTTCCCTCCTCACGCTGTCTCTCTCTCTCTCAGAAATAAATAAAAATATTTTTTTAAAAAAGCAGAATCTCAAAGAGATCTTTGTACACCCATGTTCACAGCAGTATTATTCGCAATAACCAAAAGGTAGAGGCAACCAAAGTATCCATTCATGGATGAATGGATAGACAAAATGTGGTGTATTCATACAGTGAAATATTATTCAGCCTTAGAAAAGGAAATTCTGACAATAGATGAACCTTGAAGACACGCTAAATGAAAAAAGTCAGTCATTTCTACTACTACTACTATAACTAATGTGTGATTCCATTCAAATGATATTTTTTTTAATCATTCTAAGTGTTCTGTATTTATTTATTTTTATTTTTTTTAATAGTTTATTGTCAAATTAGTTTCCACATAACACTCAGTGCTCATCCCCACAAGTGTCCTCCTCCACGCCCATCCCCCCCTCCCCCCACATCCATCAGTCCTCAGTTTTTGTCAGCATTCAAGAGTCTCTCATGGTTTGCCTCTCTCCCTTTCCCCTACCATTTCCCCCCTTCTTCTCCCCCTTGTTCCTCCGTCAAGTTCCTCCTAATCCTCCTATACGTGCAAACATATGATATTTGTCCTTCTCTGCCTGACTTATTTCGCTCAGCATAACACCCTCAAGGTCCATCCATGTTGCTACACATGGCCAGATTTCATTCTTTTTCATTGCCATGTAGTATTCCATGGTATAGATAAACCACATCTTCTTGATCCATTCATCTGTTGATGGACACTTAGGCTCTTTCCACGTTTTAGCTACTGTGGAGAGTGCTGCTATGAACATTGGGGTACATGTGCTCCTATGCATCAGCATTTCTGTATCCCTTGGGTAAATTCCTAGCAGTGCTATTGCTGGGTCCTAGGGGAGTTCTATTGTTAGTTTCCTGAGGAACCTCCACACTGTTTTCCAGATGGGCTGTACCAGTTTACATTCCCACCAACAGTGTAGGAGGGTGCCCGTTTCTCCACATCCTCGCCAGCATCTAGAGTTCTCTGATTTGCTCATTTTAGCCACTCTGACTGGTGTGAGGTGGTATCTCAGTGTGGTTTTGATTTGTATTTCCCTGATGAGGAGGGATGCTGAACATCGTTTCATGTGTCTGTTGGCCATCTGGATGTCCTCTTTGGAGAAGTGTCTGTTCATATCTTCTGCCCATTTCTTCACTGGGTTGTTTGTGTTTCGGGCGTGTAGTTTGATGAGTTCCTTATATATTCTGGATATTAACCCTTTATCTGATATGTCATTTGCAACTATCTTTTCCCATTCCGTTAGTTGCCTATTAATTTTCTGGGTTGTTTCCTTGGCTGTGCAGAAGCTCAAATGATATTTTTACAGTGATCAAATTGATGGAGACAGAATAGAATGGTGGTTGCCTGGCACTGAGGAATAGGGAAAATGGAGAATAATTGTTTAATGGTACAGAGTTAATTTTGCAACATGAATAAAGTTCTGAACATGGCTAGTGAAGATAATTGCACAAAAATGTGAATTACTTAATGCCTCTGAGCTGTTTACTTAAACATTGTTAAAATGGCAAATTCTATGTTATATATATTTTACCACAATTTTTTAAAGAATATTTTTAATACTATTTGGATTTTAATAGCATTTGGATGGAGGGTGAAGCAAAAGATGGCCCAGTCCTCCATGTTACACAACTACAGACAGCGCTGTGAAAGAGTCTGTCTGGTGTTGGCCAACTTGGTGGCCCTGAAGCTCCCAAATCTCCTACCCATGGCAGACATTGCTAATCAATCTGTTCATAGGTCCTGTTCATCCAGCATTGGGCTCTCAGAATCTCTCTCCACACTAGGAGAACTGTCACTTCCTCCGAACTGATTTATGAGATGCTATCATTGACTCAATGACCTCTTTGAAATCTGACAAAGAGAGGAGAGGACACAGATAAAACAGACCTGATCATTCATTTACTGGAAGGGGTATGCACTGTTGCACCTTACAAGCCTGTAAGCCTAAAGAGATTTCAAGTTGAAGATTTAGTTGGCTTTCTTTGAGGTTGTAACAGCCCTGAATAAAGCCACGCGTTCGGCAAATATGCCAGCGCCAATAGATCTGGATGATGCGGACAGCATGGAGCAGACGGCAGTAACGAAGGCGTAAGCACCACATGCGGACCCAAGACTGCAGCTTGACCGCTGCCCATTCTTGCCGAGCGTAGAACTCTAGGGCTGGTCGCTTCTCCTTCTCCACCAGCTTCACCAGCATCTGCTTCCACCAGCGCTGAATGATACAAGCTCTGAGGGCTGCGTGCAACAATGTCCGGCGTACCAGGGTGCCCCGCCACCAAGCCTGGATGAACATAGCCGCTTCCTGTTTTGTGATGATCTTTGTTCCGGGGCCTTGCAAGAGGAAAATGGGACACTGAGGAAATGCATACATTTCAGCTCCCAGGTGTGCCAGGGAGGAGCCCTGATCCTCTATCAACAGCTGCCCCTTCCTCTGATGTTCAGCAGAGCTTTTGTGGTCAATGGACAGACTTGGGGAGACTAAGTAAGTGTCCTGCCTCTGCCACTCTCTTATTACTGGGCGTAGACACCTCATCTTGCCCTCTGAGTCTCAGGGCCTCCTCCTGCACTTGCAGTGTCACCCAGCTTTGCATGGACCTGGTTGACCAGTTTAAAGCAAGAACACTACAATCAGAAGTGAAGGAGATATAAGTTTCACCTGGACCTGACCACCTACCTAAAATTCTTGTCTCTTCCCTCAGACCCCTCCCGTCTGCTGGAGAAGTGGAATCCTTGCACCCCCTGCCCTCTCACTTCTGACTTCAGGTTACACCCACAACCTGCTGTCTCCCCTCTGCCTCACCAAAGTATTAAAAGATTCTTCCACCATTTACACTTTATTAAGAGCTTAAACACCGGTTAACACATATATCAGTATAAAGATATACGTGCACACATGCTTCTAGACCCAATCTTCCTGTACCTGTACCCCAAATAGAGTCCCCACCTTGGTAGCTCCCAACCATACATGGTCTGAGTTCATACTCTTTGCCCACCTCCTTGGAACAATCCATACACCTTGGCCAGACCCACATCTCAGCCTAAGGAGGAAATGTGGAAAAAAGAGATAGCCAAGGAGGAGTCAATCTGTGTTCATTCTAGCTCTGAGTATGGGGACCATTCATCTCAGTTTGCCAGGCACACCCTGGGTTTATGCCTGTTGTCCTGGAGTAGTGTTGATAAGTGCCCCTTCACTCACTGAAGCATCTCTCTTTGGATAACAAAGTACATGGTCACAGACTTTTGGGATATTCCACTGGACCCCAAGGGTCAGAGATGCCACAAGTCAAGACTCTTCCCAACATAGTAGAACCTAAAACCATCTACACATGGAGGAGTGGACTGGGTAATGGCAGTGATGTGGGTGGGAGTTTGGGGGGCAGCTGCTTCCTCTTCTCCCCTTTGCTCCTTCAAGCTCTATTCTATCAATGTGACTTCATCATCTTTGACTATAACTTGGAAATTTTGCTGTCCTGTAGTCAGAGATTAGAGAGAAAAACACTGGAGAAAGTAAGGGGGCTCTTCCCATCACTAGGTGCCAAGTCAACCACACAGCTTCCTGGCTTTTCTGGGATCTCAGACATGGAAGGGTTGGGGGTGGGGAGAGTCCCACCCTGAGGTATCTATGGGAAATTTACTGTCCTCCCAGAAAACTCAGGTGGATCTAACTGTCTCTTACAAAACATTAAATGCCCATGACTTGGGGTGGACGGTCAAATTCCCTTCAGATCTGCCCTTTCTAAATTACCCATGGTTAGGGGCAAGATGGTCCCATCGCTCTCAGGTCTGTTCTCCTCCAGCCACAAACTGGCAGGAAAAGTGGAGGAGGGGTGAGAGATATGATGTCATAAGGGCACCTATGACTCAGGCACTAGGATGGCTTCCAGCAACTGAGTCCCTTTCTAAGAAAAACCCAGGGGCACCTGGGTAGCTCAGTCACTTAAGCGTCCAACTTCGGCTCAGGTCATGATCTCACAGTTTGTGAGTTTGTGAGTGTTGGGCTCTGTGCTGACAGCCCAGAGCCTGGAGCCTGCTTCAGATTCTGTGTCTCCCTCTCTCTCTGACCATCCCCTGCTCATACTCCTCTCTCTCTCTCTCTCTTTCTCTCTCAAAAATTAAAAAATTTAAAAAGAAAAAAAGAAAAAAAAAACCCAGAAGACCTGTCCTTTCTTTCCTACTAGAATGGCCAGAGTTCTAGCTAAAAAGAAGGACATCCCAAATAGTGACCCACTGACACAAAAGTGTATAATGGTACTCATTAAAGCCTGGCTAGTATTTATTATATGGATTTCAGTTCATTTCAACAACGACATTCCAAATAACAATTAGAATGAGTGTCTCGTGTACTGATATAGAACAGTGTTCAAGATTTAGCAAGATTAACAATCATCAAATCAATATCAACTCAATATAAGTATATATTTATATACATGTTGTCACAAAAGCATTATTTTTAAAGGAGTGGGGATTAAGAAGATACATAAAAATTAACAGTGATCATCTCTGATAAAGATAGCAGAATTAGGGGAACAGAATAAACTCCCTAATTGTTGCTAAGTCTCCTATGTCTGGCCTAACTGTAGGTCATCTAATTATCAGGCCCCTGGGAGAACATTCGTGAAGCTCCCAGGACCAGCCAGGGCCTTCATCTCAGGCTCAGGTGGCCTCAAGCACTCTCCTATCTTCTTCTTCCCCTGAGAGCCTCAAGGTCACAGACAGAAAATGGGTGAAGGGCAACCATTACACAAGAAGTGCCCCACTTTTGCCTCCTCTTGGCCTCTAAAGACCCACATGGTCATTGTGAAGGCCTGGCTCCCTCTTAGAGTCACAGCCCCAGGAGTCACTGAGGACTGCATTTGCAATATGTAGAGTGGCCATTAGGAGGCAGTGTGGGGCTATGGGGGGGTGGCTGTAGAGAAGAGACACACTCCTTACCCCCTTCTCCCTTCCACCCTTTCTAGATTCCCCTCAGCTTTGACTAGCACTTTTGCTAGTCTAGGCAGTTTCAGGGAGAGCAGTTATCCAGACCTTCCTCCATGAGGTACCTGATTCTTTAAGTAAGTTACCATACTTCTCTGGTCATGATTGTGTTCATCTACCATTATACTGGGCAGCAAAGCACCAACATATCTGCCAGTGAATCACCCAAACAGCATTCATAGTCTTTCCTGCCCCCATAGTGTAGCAGCAACTCCCTCACCTTCTCCTGATGAGCAGCGTTAATTATCCCTGCCAGTATGGTGACTCCTTTCATTACCTGCTTGTCTCTTGGCAAAGGAGTCCGAAGTGACCAAGTGCCAGCCATAGCTTTAACTTTAGAGGGGCCCTTACTGTGACCCTTGATGACTGCCTTCCTCCCTAGAAACTGGAACCTCCAGGGGCGCCTGGGTGGCTCAGTCGGTTAAGCGTCCGACTTCAGCTCAGGTCATGATCTCATGGTTTGTGGGTTTGAGCCCCACATCAGGTTCTGTGCTGACAGCTAGCTCAGATCCTGGAGGCTGCTTCTAATTCTTACCTCCCTCTCTCTCTGACCCTCCCCTGCTCACACTGTCTCTCTCTCTCAAAAATAAATAAAACATTAAAAAATTTTTTTAAAAAGAAAAAGAAACTAGAACCTCTAGTCAGATGGAGCCTACAGGGACACAAAGCCCAAATTCTTACATGTGTAGCTGGAAGAGGTGCTCACGGGTGCACCACCACTGCCACACTTGATTCTGGGACACACACATTCTACCTATTAGGGACCGAGCACCATGTAATGGGCCTTGATTTAGGGCTTGAGTTAGCAAACTACAGCCCATAGGTTAAATCCACCCCACTCCCTGTTTTTGTACATCCTGCAAAGAATGGTTTTTACATTTTTCAGTTGAAAAAACTGGAAAAAAAAAAACTTCATGACACATGAAAATTATATGAAATTCAAATTTCAGCATCCATAAATAAAATTATATTGGAATACAGCCACGTTTATTTATTTATAGGCTGTCTATTGCCACATTTGCACTGCAATGACAGATTTGAGTATTTGTATTTGTGACAGGGATAGTATATGGCCCTCCCATCACCTCCCACTGCTGCTCAACACACAACAAATGGCGGTGGTGCAGTTATAGCTGAATAATATTTAGAGTGCCACATATACTGCTTGCTGTGATTCATGTTTTATCACCAATACATCTGTATTGTGTCAAACAAGAACAGAGGAGAAAAGTAGAATTTAAATGTCAGATCTTTTTGACAATAGCAAAACATTGTGTTCATTATGCAACATTATAGCTGTCCTAAAGGCATACAGCATTATATATCTACATTACCAGATAAGCAATCCATAGTATTCTTAACTCACAAGAAAGCAATTATCTTAAAATTTAGACATGTTAAATGGGGTATCTCACCACAGCAGAACTTCTTTGCGAAAATTAAAATTGAAAATGAGGCCACAAAGTAAGTTTTCAGACTGCTCATTTGTTAGCCAAGCAAGAAAAGGTGTTTACTACTGGTGAGCTATTTAAATCATGTTTAATTGCAGCAGCTGGGAAAAAAAAATGTGATGATAGAAAATAAACTTAACACTATTAGCCTTTCATGGGAATAGTGGAAGACACTGGGAACAAAACCAATAGACAAATTAAAACAAGGCAAATGGTTTCAAGTGGTTTTTTTCTTTGACTGTTGATGAGTTAGCAGATGTTACCATACAGCTCAGCTGTTACTCATGGAAGGGGTGAATGCCAAGTTTGAGAGGCCTGAAGAATTCAGCTTTATGAATAGTCTGCATGAAAACAACTACTGTTGCGAATATTGTTTGAAGAAGTTGAAAAGACAAAAATTCAATGCCACCTGAAGTGGAATCTGCTAGGATGTGATAAAACTGATATGGTGAAAATATGTGTGGAAAAAAAGCAGAAAAATCAGGCTTAGTTGGACAAATTTACAGTTTATGAAAATGTAAAGTGCTTACAGCCTACAACCTATGGGTACTCATTATATTATTCCTCAATAGGTACTTTAAGGAAATTTCTTTATAATTTTTTTAATGTTTATTTACTTTTGAGAGAGAGAAAGAGAGAGAGAGGCATGAGTGGGGGAGGAGCAGAGAGAGGGAGACAGAATCCAAAGCAGGCTCCAGGCTCTGAGCTGTCAGCACAAAGCCCAACTCATGGCTCAAACCCACAGACTGCGAGATCATGACCTGAGCTGACTGAAGTCGGATGCTGGACACCTAACCAGTTGAGCCACCCAGGTGCCCCCGGGGAAGATATTTTAATCTACTCTGTTACTAAAACAGGAATGTCAATGGTAAGCTTCACTTGCTTTGTTGACTTAACTATTATAGTTCTGTGATTTTTTCTCAGTAAGAGAAGGCGAATATTCTGACTTACCAAGCACACAGCAGCTCCATGGCTCGAACACAGCAGTAGCAATAGCTACATAAGCCTTGCTAACTTGGGGCCTATGCTGTTGGGTCCATATGTTGCTTCTACTTCAGCCTCCATGACCATCCAGGACCCATTGTTTCAGCGCTAGAATGAGTGACAGAAGCTGGCTGACATCAACCAGTCCAGTGTTTTTTGTCTGCTTCACTGTTTAGTGCCTATTCCATGGCAGATGTTTCCTGGTGGTGGGTGTTAACATATGATACAAAGATTTTCACTCTGCATACACTACCGTATGTCCATCTATCTGCCTCTAGACCAGACTTCCTTGTCCCCATTGTTTGAGTCTTTGTGTTGCCAGGAGACTGACCAGTAAGCCAATTTACCACTGCTGAAAAGTCCGTATATATTCTATCTCAGGCCACTTATCTTTCCACATAAAGTGGATGTTCAGCCTCAATTCTGCCCATTGAGAGGACTTTCCCCTCACTACTCACTGTCTTTCAAGGCTACTCTTGAATGAGGCTGTAGCTCACCTGCTCTTTGAGGATGACATACACATACTAAGCTTAACAATCTGCAAGTCAGCCTCAGGCATTTTCCTCTAAGCCCACATGAATATGAGCTGAGAGGGCAATGGTGGCACAACAGTGGTGGGTTACTCAAGAGTCTAAGCTACCTGCCCATGTAGTTTGCATCTTCAGTTTTCCATTGTCCGTCATCACTGCTATCAGTGAAGTTAGGGAGGAGTATCACATTTCTTCAGATTCAAGGGGTTCAGGGGAACTTGGGAATTCAAGATTTGGGGGGCCATCAACCCAAATGATCCTATCCCATGTGTAAGCGTTCCATCTTTTCCTTCCCTGATCTTGGCAGAGCATCCTACCTTAATGGAGAATTTAATCTTCTTAGGATATTGGCCGCTTTGATGATGATTTGATGATGATGATTCAGTCCTGGGCCTGGGCCTCAGCTTTTTCAGCCCTGCCATTATAGGTAAGAGTTTCTTCATATACCATCAGGAAGGTCCTCTGGCTTTTACACTCACCTTTTAATTAGCTGTTACTTGTTCTCAGCCATCTGTTATCTTTTTCTAGGGCTTCACAGAGCCTAGAAATAGCCATCCAATTCTTTATAGTTAATTCCTCCATACTTTCCAAATGCTTGCTGTATCACACCAGCTAGTGCATTTCCTGCCTCCTCTATATAGATGAACCTATTCACCCTTGAAAGGGTTACCATTTAAACCACCACCCTGTGTCAGGGGCTATCTGTGCTGCACATACCATTAGTATGAGGTCCTCATTGCCAGCCAGGCACTGATGAAGTGAGTGATCCCACTTCAAAACCCCATCTTATTATCTTCTTTCTCAGGAAACCTCTGGCATCAACTGTTGTAGTTTGGGTTCTCCAGGAAAGGAGATGGAGTTTAGCATTCGGCTATTTATTAGGGAATACCCTTGGGATTGCAACCTATGGGAAGAAAGGGAAGGAAAGAGGATTGGGTAGAGGTAAAAGATCCGGCAATTCAGCTGGCAAACTTAACAGGCACCACAGGAAGTTCTGTTGCTGAAATGGCCCAGCAAAATTGGCCCACATTGAGTCCAAACGGCCAGGTCTTTATACATCCACTTAAATCAGTCATTGTGTGTGGTACCTGAAGGGCTTGACTTTGGGCAAGGCAGGCTCTTTGCAGCTGAAGCAGTCCCTGAAGGGGCTGACAGCTGCTATCAGCACTCCCAGGAGCCAAGGCAGCACGTTCTATTTCCTTGAAGGGGAGTCTGTGTAGTTCATTTCCACGTCTACCAAAAGCAAGATCTGTTTAACTCAGTAGGAGAACATTTTTTAATAGATAGATATTACTAATTCACATTTATTGATTCCTAATATATATGGACTTACTACCGTCTTATTTTGTGCTTTAAATCTGTAATTTTTTCTTATGATCTGTTTTTCTTTACTATTTTTGTCAGATTGAGTTTTCAGTGAGTTTGGAGGTTGGTGAGTTTTTCCCTTCTACTATTTTAGCAGTTGTGGCAGAGATTGTGAGTTGCTTACCCATATCCATACCCTACTTCTTTCTTACCAAAAGAATTGTGATTTCATTGGGATTGGCAACATGCTCATTTAAGTAAAATGACATTTCTCAGAGTCTCAACTGCAACGGCCATGTGATACTCACTGGCCAACGAGATGTTGCTGGGTAAGTCTTTTGGGAAAGCTCTTTAAGAATACAAATGGGTCCTCGGGGCGCCTGGGTGGCTTAGTCGGTTAAGCGTCCGACTTTCGCTTAGGTCATGATCTCGCGGTTCGTGGGTTCGAGCCCCGCGTCGGGCTCTGTGCTGACTGCCAGCTCAGAGCCTGGAGCCTGTTTCAGTCTGTGACTCCCTCTCTCTCTGACCCTCCCCTGCTCACGCTGTCTCTCTCTCTCTCCTAGAAATAAATAAAACATTAAAAAAATTTTAAAACAAGAATACAAATGGGTCCTTTTTGTCATTCTGCCTTAACCCTCTTCTTCCCTAAAAAGCAGACTTGATAGCCAGCACTCTGCCATTTTGAAGGCATGAGGGTAAGGCTCACATGTCTAAGACAGTGAAGGGGAGCAGATGAGAAACCAGTAGCTTAGTCACATGAGCTGCCATACCACCAGGCTTGGACTGTCCACACACAGATTTCTGTAATAAACTCAAGCCCCTCGTTTATATATCTCCTATTTTAGATTTGTTGTCACTGAACATAATTTCCCATTTCGATAGAACTTACATACTTATTCCTTTTCTTCTAGTACTTAGATTCATTTTAACACTTAATACTTCAAGTTTTATGTCATGGAGTATTTCAAGCCAATCTGTATCTATCACTTCTACCCCAAATCAGGCAAGGACTTCAGCCCAGTTTTCCTCCCCTCACTCCCTGCCCACAGCCCCCTCTATGTTAGTATCATCTAAGATAGTACACATGTTTTTTAATAGAAAAATCCTGCTTGTAACAACAAATTCTAATGGCATCTGTGCTCATTACTGTTTCTTATGCCATTCTCCTGGATTCGTTTTTCTTTATCATGGAATTCATTTCCTAGAAATGCTTTGAGAGACTTTCAGTGTAACTTTGAATTAATAAAAATGTCTTTCATTTTTTGCCCTTAGACTTGAATGAAGCCGTAGGTGGTATACCATCCAATGGTTACATTTCTTTTCCTTCAGAACATTAAGGGTGTCACTCCACTTTCTCCTTACACCCAGTGTTGCTGCTGAGAAGGCTAAGGTCAGTCTTAATCTTATTCCTGAGTGGTCAGTTTCTGGATTTGTTCTTCCTCTTCAAATGTTTACATATATTATCTTCATCAGCTATGAGATTGTGCTGTGACCTGTTTGGAACTCCATCTGTTTTCCTTCACCTTTTTTACGGCAATTAAATCTCCTTAATGAGTTATGGGAAATTCATTAATGCCGTGGAGGTTCCTGCTCTTCTCTCTGTGCTTCCTTTCTCAGGAACACTAATGCAACCATGACTAGAACTTCTGGGTCAGTGCTCCATTTTTAAATTTGCTTTTCTTTAACCTTTTCATTTCTCTGAATCTTTCCCTTTTCTGCTGTATTTCAAGAATTCTCTTGTCAAACTTTCCACTCATTAACTTTGGTGATGTCCATTCTGCTATTCACCCCATCTATCAAGTTTGAATTTTAACACTGTTCCTTTCTAAGAGCCATAAATAGCCCTTTTTAATAATGGTTTGTTCTTTTACGGCTAAGATGTCTACTCCCATCCGCTGAGAATATTAATTCCACTTCTTTAACTTGCCTTCTTAGTCTTTCCCTTGGCTATTGTGTTTCTCATTATTGAGTTTAGGGATGCTTTTTTATGTGGTTGGTTTCCTCCAAAGCTTGGTGATTCTTGGTTGAGCACTCATCTTTGTTTTGTGTTTTCTCTTTGCCGTTCAATGATTGCTATATCCATGGGTTGCAGGGGAGGTATGGGGTGGACTCTCACGGTGGGTGGTCTCCTGGGCAGGAATCTTGCTGTGCAAGGGAGTCACATGGCATCAAGCCCTACCAACCTCCCCAGACCAATCACAGCTCCTCGCTGTAGCTAGTCCTTCTCTTGCCAACCACATGGCTCAGCTAGAGCTGGCTGCCTCTCCTATGGTTATATCTCAACTAGTCCCCACAGTCGCCGCCAGCCCCTGCTGCCTCCTGAATCAGCTGCTTCCAAGCTTGGAGGGCCTGCATGACCACTCTCTTCTTTTGTAGGAGACCTTTTTTTGGAGCTTTGGTACATGTTCTTTCAGTGTTTTCATATCTGCCTTCTGTCTTTTAAATTTTTTTTTTTTAATGTTTTATTTATTTCTAGGAGAGAGAGAGACAGCGTGAGCAGGTGAGGGTCAGAGAGAGAGGGAGTCACAGACTGAAACAGGCTCCAGGCTCTGAGCTGGCAGTCAGCACAGAGCCTGACGCGGGGCTCGAACCCACGAACTGCGAGATCATGACCTAAGCGAAAGTCGGACGCTTAACCGACTAAGCCACCCAGGTGCCCCCCATTAGAGATTTTTAAAATAGATATATTCTTGGGGTGCCTGGGTGGCTCAGTCAGTTAAGCATCCAACTTCGGCTCAGGTCACGATCTCACGGTTCGTGGGTTCGAGCCCCGCATTGGGCTCTGTGCTGACAGCCAGCTCAGAGCCTGGAGCCTGTTTCAAATTCTGTGTCTCCCTCTCTCTCTGACCCTCCCCTGATCATGCTGTCTCTCTCTCTTTCAGAAATAAATAAAACATTAAAATGTATTCTTTTTCTGTTATTCCTATGAATTTACACCAAGAGAAGAATAACTGAACGTGTGTTGAAACATGTTGATCCATTTTTTCATGGACATTTGTTTGGTTTTCTTTATGGTCATGTTTCCTTGAGGTTTGAGGTAAAAATGTTGAAGCAGATTTCAATGACTAACAATTCTTTCTGCAGATGGTTTGTCTCTATTTTTAAATGGAAATTTTAGTTTCCTCTCATCCTTTCCCTTATTTTCTTCACTTCTCTTCCTGAACAATTTAGTCTGAAAGCCATTAGGCTGGGCAGTGCAACACAGATATACAAGGGCAAGAGAGACTGTGACACAGAAAAGGGCATGGATCCCAAGAGGGTAAGGAAGGTGTTGACATAAGAGGGCTGCCCAGTTTGGAGCCCAGGTAGAATAAAGGGGGAATCTGGACATGGGTGTTCAAGGCCATGGCAGTAGTGGGTATCATACCATGGGCAAAATGAGGAGGGCATCCTTAATGGTGTAGGAAGTCAGAACTTGAGCACAGCAAGGAAGGTGCAGAGGGCATCCTGACATTTCATGTTAGTCCAAGTCGGGAGAAAGGGGCATTCACAGAGGACAGCAACCAATGAAGGAAGCTGGAGCCTGAGATACATGAAGAGCGTAATGGCCCAGCAGGGTGTCAGAGCTCAAGTAGCGTGAAGGCGATGTCTGCATACCCAGCAGCAGCCATGGAAAATTAGTTACATACAAGGAGATCAGATCAGAAAATGTATTAAGTATAATAAGAACCAGGTGTCTTAATCTTGGAAACAGGAGATAGAAATGTAGAAAGGAGAAAGCTAGCATGAACTCTTTGATTTTAGATTAGGATTGAAGATATCAGTGTGAACTTATATATTTCAATATAGATAGATGATAGATAGACAGATAGATAGATAGAAATGTGTGCTTGTGTGTATGCACAAACATATATTCTCTATCTCTGTGCACTGAAAGGGCCTGGGACCATTGCACCCCAATGATGATGAGCATACCTTGCTGTGCTCCGCGGGGCTATGCCACTACATCCCCACATTTACGGTTTTTCCCCAGCTGCCAGTTTTTAAAGTGGGTGTGACCCCTTGTTTTGTTACTGATGCTGAATTTTTATGGCACTCGATCTCTGTGCTGAAAGATGAGAATCAGCCCCACTTTACAGCTCGGGAAATGGGCTCAGAGAGATAAAATGATGTGTCCACAGCCCCACAGCAGTGAGTGGTGGAGCAGGAACTGACCTAGGCTGGTTTGATCCCAAAATCCTTGCTCTTTACTCTGAGACACTGAACACAAAAGAGGAACGTAGGAAAGGAAAAAGACAGACATTCTTCAGAGTGAGAGACCAGAACCTGCATGAGACAGCAGTGGGACACAGGGGCACAGAGCTGAACATACAGAGCTCATGCCCCAATGCAAGACAGAGCTGGAACCTGGGACCTCCAGGCAGCATCTCAGAACCTCTGTGAGCTGAAGGACTAGTTTGTCAGGGCAGAGTAGATGGAACAGGACCAGACACAGGGCTTCTGAGCTTGCAGTCTTGATCCAAGTCTTGATAACCCAAGACCCCAGGACCTTCTGCCTATAGGAAACCATGGGATAGCAGTGCCCAGATGCAGAGGGACAGCTTAATCTTGACCTCTTAATGGTCTCTTTATTACCACCTAGGCCCCAGTCCCACTCTAGGTAGCAGCTTTTCATTGGAAGTGACTATCAGGGGCCCCCACCTTAGCCTCTGCTAAGACTCGGCCTGGGGATAGGGCAAGGGTGACATGGCCGATCCTTCTCAACTCTTTATCTGTGAGATGCTATGATCTGACACTCACTACAGGGTTTAGCTAGCAGTGGAGTGCGTTCTTTCCTATCTCCACTGTGGTGGAACCTCCCACAGGTCTGAAGGGGAATGAATCCTAGCCTCCATTTGGGGCTGGAGAGTGAGGGACAGAGCTGGAAGTAGGAATGGGCTATGTACTCCTTAACAATTTCCAGTTTGGCTCATTCTGACTTAGAGGCTGTGTATGAGGATACAGTCCCCAGCTGAGCAGGGAGCTTTTGAAGGAAGTTACTGAGAGGATGTGACTGCCCATTGACTGGCAAGCTGGACCCAGGCAACTGAAGGCTCCTTGCCCCCTCCCTTATCCTTGGAATGTGCATACCACCCACCATGCTATAGTGGGAGCCTTTTTCAAGGACACAGCCTTGAGAGAGCAATGTGGCATTGAGAACATCTGGACAGTGAATGTGACTGAACCTTGTTAAGGCTTCTATATAAACTTTTAAGATTCTGGCAGGCAGGTGAGATCTACTCACCTTGCAGCCACCCAAGACAAGCCTCATCCATAAGTTCTCTTGTTTATTAAACCTGCCACCTACCAGTCTGGAACAGCCTGCCTCCTCCTCCTGTCTCTCCTTGCCCTTTGTGTATGGGGCCAGTTTGGTAACCAATGGGAGCCAGGATCACAGAGCTTGGGGTGGTTAGGCTTCTCTCAATCAGGCGGTGAGAGAACAAGCCCTAAGCAATTAGACCTAGGTGGGTGAATTGACAAATGTGCTGCCATTGCCATCACTAACCCCAGCATCCCCCAGGCCTCCATTGTATGCAACCTTGGGGAGGGGCACCATTTACATGAAGGATGCTCCCAGAGTTAGCCAACATGGCAGATAGGTTTCACCAACTTTTATTCTTATGGCAGACCTTGCTAATCAGTCTCTCCTCAGTCTGGACAAAGGCTCAGGATCCTTCCCCTTAACAAACTCGGGGCCTTGGACAACCAGGCCTCCTCGGCACCAGATGTGAAGTATCTGCCATTATTTGCATTGACCTCCTGGAACCTGTCAAACAGAGAGGCTGGGGGAAGACCACTTCACTGCTTTATTGGGAGGGGAATACACTCCGTCACAATGCAAGGCCCTGTGCCCAGCAAGATTTCTAGCTCCAGTTGCAGCTGGTTGGTAGTGACTCTGTAGTGGCCCTTGATGAAACCCCGGGAAGCACATGAGTGGCACCTCCAGTAGGCCTGGATAATGCGGGCAGCATTGAGCAAATGGCAGTAGCGTCTACGGATGCGCCACATGCGGACCCAGGACTGCAGCTTGACTGCCGCCCACTCCTTCCGTGTAAAGGTCTCCAGTGCCGCCCGCCGCCTCCTGTCCATCAGTTTTGTCAGCATGTGCTTCCACCAGCGCTGAATAATCAACACTCTGATTACCGCGTGCAGTAGTGTCCGGCGTACCAAGGTGCCTCGCCACCAGGCCTGGATCTTTATGACTTCTGGATTACTGGTAGAGGATTTATTTTTATTTCCTGGGATCTTGCAAGAAAAAAAGGCAGGGGGGAGGTGGCATTCAGAGAATGTTCCCTACCCATTGAGTTTGGAGGCATGCCAGAGAGGGGCCCAGATTCCCTGTCTACAGTCAGCCCTTCTTCTGAAGCTCAGGAACACTGGACAAGGCACTGGCTGGAACAAGAAGACCAGGTAGGTGTCCTGTCTCTGCCACTCTCTGATTAATGGACATGGACACAACATGTTGACCTCTGAATCTCAAAGTCCCCATCTGTAAAATGCAAGTACATCTGCCCTATCTATATTTTATGGATCAAGTTGGCCAGCCTAGGGCAAGAACTCATGAACTATGGGTCAAAAAGTTACATGTTCCACCTGAATCTGCCCACCTAATCAAGACCTACGATCTTTCCCTTCAGACCCTTACCTACTAGAGAACTGGCCTCTTTTGCTAATCCTGTCCTTTCATTCTTGACTCCAGCTCTGAACCACAACCTGCTCTCTCTTCCTCTGTCATGTTATAGAATTAAGTATCCCCCACCTCATAAAGTTTTACTTCTTATCTCTTCCCCATACTTACTCCTCTTGACTTTCACATTTTAACTCTTAATCAACAAGCAAACGTATGCACATGCTCACACACACACACACACACACACACACACACACACAATATTGATTAAGCTCAGCTTTCCATGTGTTGGCCATTCCATTCCACAAACACTGCACCTACATTCTCAGCCCCAGCCTGTGTAGTCTCAAGGGAGGGGGCTCATACTTGTCTAGCTTTCTTATCAGCACCATCCACTATCTGTGTATCAACTGTATTTATACCTTCAGCCTGAAAAAGAAATGAGGAGAGGACAAACAAGAGTGAGTTTATTCCTTTCTTAGTTCTGGACCATGCAAAAAACACTAGCCACAAGCACTAAGACACAAGGACCAGAAACATCCAAGTCAAGGCTCTCCCTACCTTTACATTATTCTCTGAGCCCAGTGGTACTGAGGATAAACCAGTCGGTTTCTCTTTCTGCTGAGGCTCATCTTCAGTGGGTTTATTAATATTTTGAGGCTGGTCTGTCTCCTGCAACCAGCAGTTAGGGAAAAGTCAAGAGTGACTCTGAGGGGCACCTGGGTGGCTCAATTGGTTGAGCGTCCGACTTCGGCTCAGGTCATGATCTCACGGTTCGTGGGTTCGAGCCCCGCGTCGGGCTCTGTGCTTACAGCTAGCTCAGAGCCTGGAGCCTGTTTCAGATTCTGTGTCTCCCTCTCTCTCTGCCCCTCCCCTGCTCATACTGTCTCTCTCTCTCTCAGAAATAAATAAAACATTTTTTTAAAAAAATAGTGAAACTGAGCTCCCTCCCTCTCAATTCAGTATCCTACACATCCCCAGCTTCCAGGGCTTCCCAGAGTATTCATATGCCAGGGGGATCCCCTTATCCTAAGAGATCTATGGGAGCATCCTTAAAAAGCCTGGTTTGTCTGTCTCTCACTCACCATTGGATTGGGTGTAGATGGTTCAAGCCCCCTCAGGTCTGTCTTCCTCTAGCCATGGATGAGTAGATAGAATGGAGGGGTAGACCTATGATGTCATAAGGGCAGCTGTGACTCAGGCACAAGGATGGCTCCCAATAGTTGAGCTCCCTCCAAGGAAAAGACAAAAGGGCTGTCCATTCTTTTCGGCTGGAAATGGCCAAAGTCCTGGATACAAAAGCAAGATGCCAGAAATATTGGCCCACTGGTGTACAGGTGTATAAAATAACCAGTCATTGATAATATCTCTAATTGGTAAAAGTAAGGATTGATTTAATTGTCCATTAATACTCAGAGAATACCAATAAATTATAACTGTAAAAAAATAATGAATTATGAATTTAGGGGTGCCTGTCTGGTTCAATCAGTAGAGCATGTGACTCTTGATCTCAGGGTCATGAGTTCAAGTCTTATGTTGGACATAGAGCTTATTTAAAAGAGAAAGAAAGAAGGAAGGAAGAAAGAAATTTTAAATAATAAATTTGATTTATATGTACTGATGAGGAAGTATATCCAAGATATATTTGCAAGTGAAAAAGTTAGAGATCATTATGATCCCGTTCATGTAAGTAAAGTCATCAAGACACATAATTATACATATATATTGTAAATGCATATAAAGGGGGAGAAAGGTATATATACCAAACTGCTACCAATGATTACCTTGGAAGAGTTGAATTGTTGAACTATCCATACAATGTCCAGGAAATTCCATGAGGCTTCCAGGACCATCTGGGACCCCCATCACAGACTGCAATGGGCTCAAGTGCTCTCCTGTCTTCTTCCCTGAGGGACTCAAGGCCACATCATATGGTGAGGAATGGCCACTATAGAAGTTCTTAGCTGTGTTCTTAGCTCTGAACCATGCAAAAGACACTTGCCACAAGATCTCCCCACCTTTGCCTGCTCTTGTCTTCTGAAAACCCACCTGGTTAGTGTGAGTCCCTGGTAGCCCTTCAGAGTCATAGCCCCAGGTGTCACTGAGAGTACATTTCTCATATCTTCCAGAACACTGAGGTAAGCCACATGACTGAGGAGTGTGGAGGAACTAAGAGAATAGCAGGTAGGGCTTGAAATGTATCAAAAGAACATGAGCTCTAACCAAACTCCATCAGGAATCCTGCCCACAAGCCACTGAGGATGCCTCACCTGCAGATTCCCCAGCTGGCATATGGACATCTCTAGCACTCTGTGCCACTCATCCACATACTCCCTTACCCATGGCTGGCCTCCCTATGTAGGCCCCTGAGGGTGGCAAGTAGAAGACTTTGCAGGTGGCTAGTGAGCACGCATACAAAGCCAGTTGACTCTGTAGGACCGAGAAAGAACACAATTTGAACTGTTGAGCATTGCCTCAGGGAAAGCAAACAGGAGGCTACCAAGAATCCAATCTGGCATTACAGGATTGAGAGAAGACACACAATCTTTAAAATCACGTCAAGAAGGAATAAGAAGTATGGAGCAGGTATATTCATTTTTGAAGGAGAGAGAGAGAGACAGAGCGTGGGTGGGGGAGGGGTAGAGAGAGGGGGGGAGGCTCAGAATCTAAAGCAGGCTGCAGGCTCCAAGCTGTCAGCATAGAGCCTGACGCAGGGCTTGAGCCCACAAGCCATGAGATCATGACCTGAGCTGAAGTCAGATGCTTAATCGACTGAGCCACTCAGACACACCCCCCCAAAGCCCCCTCCAAAATTTAAAAGCAACAAAAACCAAATTTTCTCACAAACAAGGGAACCCCCTTAAGGCTATCAATGGATTTCTCAGCAGAACAGGCCATGAGAAAGTGATATATTCAAAGATATAATATATTTAAAGTGCTGAAAGAAAAAAAAAAACCTGCTAACCAGGAATAAACCTTTCCTTTAGAAATGAAGACAAGATTGTGGGGATGAGCACTGAGTGTTATGTGGAAACTAATTTGACAATAAACTAGTTGTAAAAAATAAAATAAAATAAAATAAAATAAAAATAAAAATAAAAGGAAAGTTCACAATAAAAAAAAAAAAAGAAGACAAGATAGACACTTTCCCAGACAAAAGCTGACAGTTCATCTCTCTCACCACAAGACCTGCCGGAGTTCTTCAAGCTGACATTAAAGGATGCTAACTAATAACAAAAACGTATGAAAACATAAAGCACACTGGTAAAAGTAAGTATACAGTCAGATTTAGAATACTCTAATATTGTAACCTGGTGGTGTGCTAATCATTTAACTTTAGCATAAAGGTTAAAGGACAAAATTATTAAAAATAACTATAGCTACAACAGTTTGTCCCTATATATACAATATAAAAATATGTAAATTATGACAACAAAATTGGGGGGAGGAGTAAAAGGGTAGGTTGTATATGCAATTGAAGTTGTTATCAACTTAGACTATAAGATGATTTTTGTCAGCTTCATGGTACCCACAAGGCACAAACCTACAATAGATACACAAATGAAAAAAAAGGAAATCAAAGCATACCACTGTAGGGGTACTTGGCTGGCTCAGTCTGTAGAACACATGACTCTTGATCTTATGGCTCTAAGTTTGAGCCCCATGTTGGGTGTAGAGATTACCTAACAAAAAATAAAATCTTAAAAAAAATTTTTAAGCATACCACTATGGAAAAACATCAAAGAAAGACAGCAAGAGAAGAAAGGAACAAAAGAACTACAAAAGAGCCAGAAAACAATAAGATGGCATTAGTAAATCCTTACCTATCAGTGATTACTTTAAATGTAAGTGGATTAAATTCTCCAATCAAAAAACATAGAGTGGCTAAATGAACAAAACAAACAGAAAAGACCCTGGTAATGCTACTTAACAGAGACTCACTTCAGCTTCAAAGACACACATGAGCCTAAAAGTGAAGGTATAGAGAAAGATATTCCATGCAAAAAGAACCAAGAGAGAGCAGGGGTACATACTTAGACAAAATAGACTTACATTATCTGATTTCAAGACTTACTGTCTTGAAAGACTAAAAAGTTATAGTAATCAAGACAATGTGGTTTTAGTGTAAGAAGAGACAAACAGATCAATGAAACAGAATAAAGAAGTCAGAAATAGACTCACATTTGCAGTGTATTGATTTTTTTAATGTATCAAGATAATTCAGTACAGAAAGGAAATGCATTTTCAATGGGGAAAAAAGAATCTTGACCCCTATCTAATATCATAGACAAAACACATCCACACATGATGTATCATAGATCTAAACAAAAATTAAAGTTAAACTATAAAGCTTCTAGAAGAAAACCCATGAAAATTATTTTGTGACTTTGTAGTTGACAAAGATTTCTTAGGACAGAGAAAACAATAAGTATAAAATATTGGTAGAATGGACTTCATCCCATTTAAAACCATCTGCTTATCAAAAGACAGCATTTTTAAAGGTCAGCTGGGGTGCTCACTCACTTGAGCAACACATACACTTAAACTGGAACTATACAGAGAAGATTAGCATGGCTCCTGAGCAAGGAAGACACGCAAATACTTGAAACGTTCCATATTTTTCAGTGTGGAGACCATACTCAACAATACTGTATGGCATATTTGAGAGTTGCCAAGAGAGTAAATCTTTTTATTTTATTATTATTATTTAAGTTTATTTATTTGAATGGGGAGGGGCAGAGAGAGAGAGGATGAGAGAGAATCCCAAGCAGGATTCACACTGCCAATGTGGAGCCTGATGCAGGGCTCGAACTCACGAACTGTGAGAATATGACATGAGCCGAAATCAAGAGTCAGATGCTTAACCAACTGAGCCACCCAAGCAGCCCTCTTTTTTTTTTTTTAGATGTTTTTTATTTATTTTGAGAGAAGGAGAGAGAGTGCATGAGTGCAAGTGGGGGAGGGGCAGAGAGAGATAGAGGGAGGAAGAGACTCCCAATCAGGCTCCATGCTGTCAGCGCGGAGTCCAAGGAGGGGGTTGATCTCACGACTGTGAGATCATGACCTGAGCCAAAATCAAGAGTCAGACGATTAACCTACTGAGCCACCCAGGCGGCCCTGAGAGTAAATCTTAAAAGTTCTCTTAACAAGTAAAAAAAAAACTTCTATAACTGTATGGTGACAGAAGTTACCTAGATTTATTGTGGTAGGCATTTTACAATATATGCAAATATCAGGTCATTATGCTGTACACCTAAAATTAATTTAATGTTATATGTCAATTAAACCTCAGTTTTTTTAAGTCATAGGCTAAAGAATAGAACACTTACTATATATATATTATATATACAAGAGAGAGAAAATGTACATATTTTGTGTGTATATATCTGATGAAGGTCTTGTATCCAGGATAGAAAACTTCTACAACTTAATAATAAAGATAAGCAACCTAATAAAAATGGACAAAAGACTGAAATCAACACTTCATAAGAGAAGGTATATACAAACAACCACCAAACACATGAAAAGTTTCTCATCATCATTGCTTATTAGGGAAAGTCAAAACATACACTACAATGAGATACCACTACTTATCCATTATAATGGCTCAAATGAAAGAATTTTTAAAAACTGAGAACCAAATGTTAGCAGAATAGAATGACCAATTTGGAAATTAGTTTGGAAATTAGTTTTATATAATTAAGCATACATCTACACCTGCTCTGTGACTCAGCAATTCCACTCCTTCATATTTACTTGAGGGAAATGAAAATGTATGTTCACAAAAAGACTTGTACAGGAATGCTCGTAGTATTACATTCATAAGAGGCAAATACTGGAGTGAAGTCAAGTGTCTATAAACAGGAGAATGGATAAATACATTTTATGAGTATACACATAAAATACTACACAAAAGGCAAAAGAACTAATGATACATACAGTGACGCTGATAAACTTCCAGACATCATGTTGAAGGGGAAAAAAAAGACAAACATAAAACAGAACATATTGTATAATTCCATATATGAAGTTTGATAACAGGCAAAACTAATATATAGGGATAGAAATCAGAATGAGGGTTTCCTTTGGGAACTGGGGCAGATTAGAAAGAGGCACAAAGGAACTCTCTGGGGTGATAGAAATGTCCTGTATCTTGATAAGATACAGATTTATGGGCTATATGCATGTGGCAAGACTTACTTAACTGCACACTTAAAATTTCCTCATTTCACTATACATAAATTATACCTTGATTTGAAAAAAAATTTTTCTTTTTTTTTTTTTAATAGTTTATTGTCAAATTAGTTTCCACATAACACTCAGTGCTCATCCCCGCAAGTGTCCTCCTCCATGCCCAATGGGCAGAAGATATGAACAGATACTTCTCCAAAGAGGACATCCAGATGGCCAACAGACACATGAAACGATGTTCAGCATCCCTCCTCATCAGGGAAATACAAATCAAAACCACACTGAGATACCACCTCACGCCAGTCAGAGTGGCTAAAATGAGCAAATCAGAGAACTCTAGATGCTGGCGAGGATGTGGAGAAACGGGCACCCTCCTACACTGTTGGTGGGCATGTAAACTGGTACAGCCCCTCTGGAAAACAGTGTGGAGGTTCCTCAGGAAACTAACAATAGAACTCCCGTATGACCCAGCAATAGCACTGCTAGGAATTTACCCAAGGGATACAGAAAAATTTTTCAATGTTTATTTATTTTTGAGCGAGAGAGAGACAGAGCATGAGGGAGGAGGAGCAGAGAGAGAGGGAGACACAGAATCTGAAACAGGCTCCAGGCTCTGAGCTGTCATCAGCACAGAGCCCGACGCAGGGCTCAAACTCACAAACTGTGATATCATGACCTGAACTGAAGTTGGCGCTCAACTAACTGAGCTACCCCGGTGCCCCTATACCTTGATTTTTTAAGATAAAGTTGAAATAAAGCCATTTTCAAAAAAAAAATTTTTTTTTTTTAGAAAACAAAATTGCTAACAGATTCACACTAAAAGAAATGCTAAAGGAAGACCCCAAATGGAAGCCCACATCAGCAGGTAGAATTGAAGGCCCCAGAAGTAGTGAATGTTGGGTAAATGGAAAAGACCACCTTTTTTTTTAAAAAAGCTTTTTAATTCCAGTGTAGTTAATATACAGTGTTATATTAGTTTCAGGTGTACAATATAGTGATTCAATAATTCTATACATTGCTCAGTGCTCATCACGGTAAGTGTACTCTTTAATCCCCACCGCTTATTTTATCCATTTCTCCCCCCCCACCTTCCCTTCTGGTAACCATTAGTTTGTTCTCTTTAGTTAAGATCTGTTTCTTGATTTCTCTCTCTCTTTTTCCCCTTTGTTTATTAAATTTCATATGAGTAAAATCATATGGTGCTTGTCTTTCTGTGGCATTACACTTGGCATTATACTCTCTAGATCCATCCATATGTTGCAAATGGTAAGATTTCATTTTTATGGCTGAATAATATTCCATTGTGTGTGTGTGTATCATATTTTCTTTCTTTTTTAAGAGATTTTATTTTAGTTATTTTTAAAAGTTTTTTAATGTTTTATTTATTTCTGAGAGAGAGCGAGAGAGAGAGTGAGCAGGGGAGGGTCAGAGAGAGGGGGAGATACGAATCTCAAACAGGCTCCAGGCTCTGAGCAAGCTGTCAGCACAGAACCCACAAACCGAGAGATCATGACCTGAGCCGAAGTCGGACGCTTAACCAACTGAGCCACCCAGGGGCCCCCATACCACATTTTCTCTATCCATTCATCTGTCCATGGATATTTGGGATGCTTCCATAATCTGGTTATTGTAAATAATGCTGCAATAAACATGGGGTTCATATATCCTTTAGAATTAGTGTTTTTGTATCCTTTGGGTAAATGCCCAGTAGTGCGATTGCTGGATCATAAGGTAGTTCTATTTTTAAATTTTTTTGTAATTTTTTAATGTTTATTTATTTTTGAGAAAGAGACAGTACGCGAGCAGAGGAGGGGTGAGTGGGGGTAGGGGGAGACACTGAATCTGAAGCGGGCTCCAGGCGCTGAGCTGTCAGCAGAGCCTGATGGGGGGCTAGAACCCATGAACTGTTGAGATCATGACCTGAGCCAAAGTCAAATGCTTAACCACTGAGCCACCCAGGTGCCCCCAGATTTAAATTTTTGAGGAACCTCCATATTGGTTTCCACAGTGGCTGCATCAGTTTGCATTCCCACCACCAGTGTGCGAGGGTTCCTTTTTCTCCACCAGTGTCAACACTTGTTTCTTGTTTGTTTGTTTTTTATTTTGGCCATTCTGACAGGGAAATTTGCATTTCCCTAATAATGAGTGATGTTGAGCATCTTTTCATGTGTCTTGGCCATCTGGATGTCTAGAAAAGATGATCTTTTTTTTTTTTTAATTTATTTATTTTGAGAGAGGAGAGAAAGACCGTGTGACTGGGGGAGGGGCAGAGAGAGGGGAAGAGAGAGAATCCCAGTCTCCATGTTGTCAACAAAATGAGAGATTATGAATTGAGCTGAAATCAAGAGTCAGTGGAGGCACCTGGGTGGCTCAGTGGGCTAAGCGTCCGACTGTTGATTTCAGCTCAGGTCATGATCTCACCAGTTCGTAAGTTCAAGTCCCACATGGGGCTCTGCACTGACAACACAGACCCTGCTTGAGATTCTCTCTCCCCCTCTCTCTTTGCCCCTCCCTGTCTCGTGCTCTCTCTCTCTCTCAAAATAAGTAAATAAACATTTTAAAAAAAAAGATTCAGTGGCTTGATTGAGCCACCCAGGTGCTCCTAGAAAAGACCATCTTTTAAAATTTCTTTAAAATACCACGGAGTCTGGTGCCAGCAAGATGGAATAAGGGCGCTACAGCTGATCTCTCCCAGTGATGACAACTAAACACTATGGCTAGAATACAAAAAGCAACTGGAGGGGCTCCTGGGTGGCTCAGTCAGTTGAGCATCCAACTCTTGATTTCAGCTCAGGTCATGATCTCAGGGTCATGGAATTGAGTCCGGCTTAAGATTCTCTCTCTCTCTCCGCCCCGCTCACGTGCCTCTAAAATGAACATTTTTAATAAGTCAAGGAGAAAGCAACTGGACTCTGAAAAGTAGGTGATAGCAGCTGGATTGGGGAAGAAAGACAAAATTGAGCAGTTCCAGTTTCCACATTAGAGCTGAAGGTGGCCCAAAACACAGAACTGCACTAGTGTGGGTGGCAAATAATCCAAGAGAAAGCCCCTCTTTTTTACCAGAGGATCAGAAAAAGTCACTCCTTAAGCCAGTGATTATGGACAACATCCTTTTTTTTCCCTCCTGTTTTCCTGTTTTTGTATTCTCCCATGGCTCTGCCCCAAGGCAAAGTCATAGAGCTGCACTGTCACAGTGATAGCACCATGAGCTCCTGAAAAATCATCTCCTTGGCTAGAGGAAACACCCAGGATGCAATCCAGAATTACTCAATTTGTGAAGAGCTAGGAAAATCTGATTAATTCTTAAAAAAAAGACAATCATTTAATGTTATAAGTATCAGACAACAACATTTAAACAGTTATAACCATCTTCCATGATGGTAAAGGTGAACCCTTTCTAAATGAATGAAAACATAGTTCTCAGAAGAGACAAAAACTAACATAAAATAAAAGAGCAGTGCCTGGTTAGGTCAATCCATAGAGCATGCAACTCTTGATCTCAGGATTGTGAGTTCGAGCCTACCACTGGGTGCAGAGATTACTAAAAAATAAACAAGAGGTGCCTGGGTGGCTCAGTTGGTTAAGGGTCCAACTCTTGATCTAGGTTCAGGTCATGATCTTGTGGTTCTTGAGTTTGAGCCCCGCATCAGGTTCTGCACTGACAGTGTGGAGCCTGCTTGGGATTCTCTCTCTTCCTCTTTCTCTGCCCCTCCCTGACTCGTGCTTTCTCTCTCTCTCAAAATACATAAACTTTAAAAACTCAAAACAAACAAAAAAAACTTAAAGAGGAATCAAATGGAAATTTTATAACTGTAAAATACAAAATCTGAAATAAAGAACTCACTGGCAGGCTCACTAGCAGAATGCAGACAACAGAGAAATCAGTTAGCTTGAATATAAAGCAATAGGAATGAAATAATCCAGAGAGAAATAATCTTGTGAAAAATTTAAAAGAGCCTCAGCAATCTGTGGGGAAATATTAAAAGGTCTAACACTTATGTTATTAGAGTCCCAGAAATAAAGAAGTTGATGTAGAAAAAAAACTTTTGAAGCAAGGCTAAGAACTACCCAAATTTGTGAAAGGCATAAATCCACAAATTCAAGTATCTCAGCAAACACCAAAGGGGATATACTCAATCAACAACAAAAAAATCAAACAACTTGAATGGGCAAAGCACTTGAACTGGTATTTATCCAAAGAAAATATCTGAGTAGCCAATAAGTGCCTGAAAAGATCAACATGATTAATCGTTAGGGAAATGCAAATCAAAAGTGAAAGGCTGTATCACCTCACACTCATTAGGATGGCTCTATCAAAAAACAAAACAACAAAACACAATTGTTGGCAAGGATGGGGAGAAATGGGACCCTTGTGCACCATTGGTGGGAATGTAAAATGGTACAGCCCTTGTAGAGAACTGCATGGAGTGTCCTCTAAAAATTAATAGAATTCCCCTATGTCACAACAATTCCACTTCTAGCCATACACCGAAAAAACAAAAGCAGTCTTGAAGAGTTATTGTCCAGCTGTGTTCATAGCGGCATTATTCACAATAGCTAAAACAAGGAAGCAACCCAAGTATCCATTGGTGGATGAATGGATAACAAAATGTGGCATATACATACAATGGAATATTATTCAGTCTTAAAGGAAATTCTGACACCTGCTACATTGTGAATGAACCCTGAGGACATTATGTGAAGTGAAATACATCAGAAATGCATCAGTCACAAAAACACAAATATGGTGTAATTCCATTTGTAGGAGCTAGTTGTAATCAAACTCATAAAAAGTAAAATGGTGGTTGCCAGGCATTAGGGAGGAGGGGGTCTGGGAGGGTTATTGTTTAATAGGTACAGAGTTTCAGATTTGTAAGTGTTTGGCAGGTGGACAGTGGCAGCAGCTGCACACTGTGAATGTACCTAATACCACTGAATTGTATACTTAAAAATGGTTACAATGGTAAAATTTGTTGTGTATTTTAACACAATAAAAAATAAAGATGTATTCAAGAAAACTGTGCCCAGATACATAACTAAACTGCTGAAAATCAGGTATTAAGAAAAATCACAGGAGCAGCCAGAAGAAAAACGATGCATCACTTAGAGGGGTGCAAAGACTCAAGGCTGTGGTTTTCCCCCAGCAGGAGCTAGGAGCGCTCCATAGGAAAGGAGTTAGTATATTACGGTATACTTCAGGGTTGCTTTGCACTGTCTTTCAGGAGGTATGTTTATGCCATCGTTGAGCTGAACTGGAGGCAAGACACAGGAAATGAATTCTATCGACGTCTTCTGACCTCAAACAGGATTTTCAGGGGTTCTGTTTGAACCTGACCCCACTGGCCTCAGGAGAAGGAGGGCAGGCAGGAGCAGGTCTATCTGAGGGTGAGGCCTCAAGAGCATGGGAGCAGGAGAGAAGCCCTGTGGCTTCCTGAGCAGACCACACTGCTCCTTAAGAACCACAGGCTCAGTGGTCGAGCCCAATGGGTTAAGGGAAAGGTTAGAGCAGAATCTGTCACGTTCCCTTCCCATTGTCCATGAAGAGGAGCCTTCGCTACACTTCTACACCTCCAGTGTGCCTCCTCTGGCTTCTCCCGTGGCAGGAGTGAATTATCCAGTGGGTAAAATCAGGAGTATGAACCTTCAGGAAGGTGACAGCCCAGCTATCATTCAGACCAAGGGCAGAGATATTTCCAAGTCTGACACTTGTCCCCAGGCAGTAAGCAGTGTAGTTTGTCCCCTCTACCCCAGGGGCAGTCTGTCCTCTCTAGCTTCTTGACCTGGTCTGGGGGGGGGCGGGAGGGGGCGGGGCAGGTCCCCCTGACTTGTAGGCCTAGTGGTCTTCTTGTCAGTTCGGACTCCCCAGCCAGCCCCGACACATAATTGGACAGCCATGGCTTCCTAGCTGAGGGGTCAGCTTCTGACACCTGCCCCCAGAGAAGTGGCTGGGGAGCTGGCCTTATAAGGTCACAGAGGATACTCAGGGACCAGTAGATTTCTGAGGTCTCCATCCCCAAGGTCCATGGAAAAGGATAAAAAGCTCTCCGCCACCAAAGAGGCAGAATGGAGACTGTGGGAGCCCTGTCCCTCCCTGGCCTTTTCCAACCCACAGTCCCGCCATCACCCACTCTCCCGACCCAAGAAGCTGCAAGAGACAGGTCCAAAAGAGGAGGCTTTTAATACAAAGAGGGCAGGGCCTGGCCTGGGAGGGACTTAAATAAAGTGGAGACGCGTCAGGAGCCGGCCGTGGGGGGCCTGGGAGCCCTGCGGAGGGGGATGATGCAGACGGAGTTCCGAGCCTCTTTGATGCGCCACCAGCGGCCAAGCCTGCAGAGGACAAAATGAAAGGAGCAGCTGAGGCCAGGCCCGAGGACCCACACTCCCACCGGGCGGCCCAGCCTCGCCACCCTCACCCCTCCAAGGGTGCCTCATACCTGTGCTCCTGCCCCACCCCGGCCACCAGGAAATCCCCAGAGCTGGAGAACTTGAGGCTATTGATGAAGCCCACCTGAGAAGAGGGAAAGACATGGAAAGATGTGAGAAAAGGTCCCCCTAACACCCCAGCCTCACAGCCAAGGGCTTGGCCTCAGTGGGCCTAGCTCAAATCCCTGCTCTGCCTCCTGCCACCCAGAGCAGCCCCTGACCTCTCAGGGCCGCAGGCTCCACTCCTGTGAGGTGGAGGAAACCGAAGCAGCAGCTGCACAGTGAGTTTGTGAGGACTTAAGGAGACAGTGTATGCCAAGTACGCCGGGTGTCAGGAGTGGCCCAGGGCTTAGCTCCTGGCTGTGGCGTCCTGGAGACCCCATGACCATCACCAAGCCCTTCACTGTCACCAGGTGTCGCTGACCATCCTGCCAATCCCCCTTAGGGTGCCACACGTTCACAAGCCCTAGCCTGGTGTCAATCCGGCACCGGCCATGCAGAGCCCATCGGAGTGCCAGGCCCTCCATGCCTCTGCACCCACTGTTCCCTGCCCTGTCCCTACCTCGTTCCCCTGCACCGGGGACGGGGTGGGGATGGAAGAGGGGAAAGGGGAGGAGGGGAAGAAGGAAAAGGAAAAAGGAGGCAGGGTTCCTGTCAGGCCCTGTGGTAGGAGCTGGGACTATGAAAAAGTGAAGGTGTAGCTGGCCCTGACCTGAGGAGCCTCCGTTCCGGCAGGAAAATAGAGTAAGGGTCTAGTTCCAGGGGCCACAAGCTCCTGGGGCTCGGGAGGGTGGCAAACACAGGCTGGGCACTCGAGCCCCACTCACCAGGGGAATGTCGCAGAGAGGGTCAAGCCGCCGGAAGCCCTCCCCACACTGCCAGAGCCGCACGCAGGAGCTGTGGGAGCCTGCGGGGGACAGGGGGACGGTGAGCCCCTCCACATCGGGCCACCCTGCAACCCCCTCCTCCCCGCCTCAAAGTTGCACCCGCCTGTGGCCACAAGGTCCGTGTTGAGCAGGGCTGCCACCGACGACACCCAGAAGGGCTGCTCCAGGCCCGGCTCCCCCCGTAACCCGTGGGCCTCACGCTGCAAGGCAAGTGGCCGCTTCTTAGAGAGGCCCCACAAGGCCACAGAGCTGCAGACAGAGAACGTGATCAGCGAGGGGCTGGGGTAGGACAGAAAGGCCACTCAGTGGAAGGAATTATACCAGATGCACAGGGGGGTTCCAGGAGGCAAGTCCAGGAGCAGTGGCAGTGGCCTGAGACATCCAAAAGGCAGCTCTTACCCATCATCCGCACCCGACACCATGTGCTCCTCATTGATGAGCTGGATGCTGTCGATGGAGCCCCTGGCAAAAGGAGTGGTAAGGGGCACGGTCCCTCCCCCAGCCCCCTTCCCAGCCCGGCCCAGTGGATCGTCTTACTGGTGGCCATAGAAGACAAGCTGGGACTCCTCCGGGATCTTCCACACGCGCACCGTCCCATCTCGGCCCCCGGCCGTCACGCAGCACTCCCTGCTCAGGGCATCCAGCGCGGCCACGGCATCCTGGTGCCCAAAGCTGGAGGGGGAGCAGAGGGAAGATGAGGTCACTCGTGAACAGGCGCACACATCCGCACACCCTCTGCCTGCACACACTCACAGCGTCTCCACATAGGAGTTCTCCGCCACGTTCCACACCTTCACAGAGCGGTCATGGGACGTGCTGTAGAGCTGGTGGGTGCCTTTGCGGAAGGCCAGCCCCTAAGGGAACACGGAGAGGGGGTGAAAGGGGACATGGACTACAGCGGCTGAGACAGGGGTCAGGCCCAGGGAGGACTTCCCGAAAAGCAGGTCACAAGGCACAGGAGCCAGGGCACACTCCCCAGCCATCAAGCAGCTGCAGACTTCTCAGAGGCCTCCCTGCTTCTCAGCCAAGCCCACGCAGCCTCTCCCAGCGCTTCCCTATCCCTCTACCCCGTTATGCCCTTTACGGTGCCACTCACTGCACAGAAGTGCCAGGTTCTCTGACCCCAGGGACCCTCTGCCTCATTCACCCCATCGCCCAAGTCCCGCCAAACATCCACAGCTCCTACCGACACAGCGTCCCGGTGTCCCGTGAAAGTGTACAGGTGTCGGCAGCTCTGGGCCTCCCAAATGAGAATGAGCTTGCTGCGGTCACCTGAGGCCTGTGGGGATGATGACAATGGCCCCGGGCACCCACTGTGTGTCCGGGCCTCTCACCCGCCCCCGGGGCCAACCCTGCCTTACAAGGTACTTGCCGTCGGAGGAGATGGCCATGCAGAGGATGTGGCTGCCGTGGCCAGGGAGCTGCCCCTCTGCACCCTTCTTGGCTCGTGGGATCACATGAAGCTTCCGTCCACTCTCGACACTCCCTGACACCAGGAAAGAGAGAGGCTACTGTGACGGAGGAGAGACTGACTGGTAAGCCCCGCAAGGGCAGCACAGGGCTGTGGAAAAGGTCGTGGCCTCGGGGCTGAAGATCTGGCTCAGCCACCGTGAGATCCTGCACAAGTGCCCTCGGTTTCCTCACATGGTGACAATAATCCCAAAAAAGCAGCTACAAATCCCCAAAGAGAGGGACAGGATGGTGCTTTAGGACCAAGGGTGCGCATTCTTCCAGTTTCTCCTGAGGGTGGATGAAGGAAGTACTCAGTTGTCGAAGAGGAGACCCAGGAGGACCAGGACACAATCCCAGGACTGCACGGAGCCTCAGTCGTCCAGCTGCCCACCTGCAGCATCCCTCCTCATTCAATCATCATCCTGCCTCAGTTCATCATCCTTCAGGAGCAAACTTACTTCTAGCTTTCCCCATCAGGCCTCACTCTGCCTGATTACTCCCTCCTCTACAGACCAGCCTTCCCCAAAGACCCCCGGGGGGCTGCACCCCCACCCAGCTGCTCACTCACACTTGATAATGGTGCAGTCTTTGGCAGCAGAGAAGATGGCCGAGTCGTCAGGAGTGATGACCACACATGTGATGGAGAGCTGGTGCCCCCGTAAGACTCGGATGTCGGCTGGGTCTGGGGCTTGAATCTGGGTGGGCAGGGCTGGGTCACTGCGACAGGGGGCAGGAAGCCCCTACACACACGCGCACACACGCGTGCACCATTCTTTTCCACCACCCTGACCAGAAGGCAAACTGGACACAGGACTCCAAGGATCAGACCTATCTGGTCGTGTCTGCCCGAGTGCCCACCCACCACGTTCCAGAGCAAAGACCTCACAGCCTGAGCCCCCAGTTGGGCCACATGCCCACCAACCCAGGCGGGACCCCTGATTCACTCCAATCTTATACCAAAGTGCCCTGCCCACTCACCTCCTTTGCCACCGACTTCTGCAGCCTGCCTCTCTGCTCGAGCTGCAGAGAAAGGAGAGGGTGAGCCGGACCAGGGGCGGACCAGCCCCACCCTTCTCTCCCACCACCTTCCCTCCACACTCACCACGTCCTCCTTCAGGCGCCCTGCCACCTGGTCCTCCTCAAATGCCTGCGCCTCAGCCTTCTCCTCCTCTGTGCAAGGACAGACCAGACCAAGTGAACCCAGGCCGAGACTCCACTTCCCCCTTCCCGTCCCCACCCCCCCACCACCTCCATCCTGGGCCCCCAACACTCAGGCTGTGTCCCATGGGAAGTTCAGGATGCCTTGGGCAAAGGAGAGGTTTCCTCCTGCCTACCCCTTGCCTTAACTTAGAGATCAGGCTGAAGCCCCCTGAAGGTCTAGCCCAGCCCAGGAGGCCCATTAATCTCCTAGCCACTCTCCCCCGGGGCCACTGGCGCCAGGAGCTCTGGCAGTCCACCAGGTCCCTGCATCAGTCACCCATCAGGTGCGGCAGGCAGCCTTAGGCACAGACCCTGCACTCACAGGCCCAGCGCATGGGCTCACCTTGTTGCCTGAGCTGCTCCAAGTAGAGCTTGGCCAAGCGTAGCTTCTTTTCCTGGGCTGTCTCCTCCAGCTCCTCCTCCTCCTCCTCCTCAGTCCTCCTGGGAGCTAGGCTGTGGGAAGGGGCTGGCTCTGAGGGGGCTCACCCTGCTCCTCTGGCCTCTAGGATCATGCCTCCTTGCTGCCTCCTGACACTCAATTGTCCCATCCTGCCAGCCCCCAAGGCCAACAATTACACATGCAGAAAACCAAAAGAGGTGACTTACCAAACTGAAAGGACCCACCCAGTGCCCGACATTAGGGTGAAAAGAGACCCAAAACCCAAAAAGAGCACTGTGAAATTTCTCAATTCTAGAGGGAAAGAGAAGGTTCTACAGGCTGCTGAGAAAAGGGTCACATATGGGGCGCCTGGGTGGCTTAGTCAGTTAAGCGTCCGACTTTCGCTTAGGTCATGATCTCGCGGCTCGTGGGTTCGAGCCCCGCGTCGGGCTCTGTGCTGA